>NW_020170469.1:146990-209610 GCF_000524195.1 Echinococcus granulosus | reverse complement strand
CTCCCATCCGTAGCATGTGTACTTCTTCCGCTCTACTAAGGCTTATCACGCAGAAGTGGAAAATCAGGATACATGTCTTTCAAGATCGGGTTCGCTTTCCGCTGCCACCAGTGTAGCGTCCCGGCATTCCCTGAAGACGAAAGAAGACACAATACTCGGGCAGAATATATATTCAGCACGGAGAAGGTGTCTGGGCTATTGGCATGGCCCAAAAGGCCAGCCCACCCAGCGAGGTACAAGGGGGCTAATTCGAAGCACAGAAGTGGCGCCTCACCAGAACCGAGGGATAAACCACTATCGTATTACATAACATTGTTTCCTAATCCTTTAATTCGGTTTAAAATAAATTAGAAAAATTGCAAGTAGTCCAACTGGCTTTTGGCGAGCTACCTTACTTTTCTTTACTGCTCGCTTTATGCAAATAAATAGCGTTAAATGCTTGAAAAAGATTTGACAAAGGTACATACGCTATTAGAAAGGAAGGTCACAAAATACTATTTAAGTACATATAAGCTGGGGCAACATTTTAGAACAGCGGGAAGTTTGGACGCAAACAATGCTTTTTTATGCAAAATTAAAAAACAAGTTTGCTATACGCTAAAGCAGACATTTTTTTAGGTATTTAGAATGAGCCATATTTGTTTGGATGTGTTGATTAGGATCTTTAAAGTTATCCCGCGCGTTTCGTCTGGCCTGCCTTTGGCGTACGCGTGTTCTCTGGCGTTATGGCATCTGGTAACGACTCAAAGGTGGTTTCCGCTGTTCGTACGATGGATTTTGCGGAATTTATTGCTTATTTGAAGGAGAACAAAGAAGCATTTAGTGACGCTAGAGTATCCCCCCATTCTACCACTGGAACGAAGCGTCAAACCATGCAAAAGAATAAAGCAACTGCGGATGGTTCCAGCATTCTAAAGCCCAAAAAACAGAAGTCTCACGTTGATGGAAAAGTCTCTACGCTGGATTCATTCGTTATAAAGGTGCAATCGCTAAGGTCTTCAACAGCGGATGTTTCCTATGACACGGAGGAGTCTGCTTCAGTGAGCGCAGATAATTTGGCAGATTTCGCAAAAGCATCACCGATGTCCTTAAAAACGCTAGAAGTAGCATCTCCAACAATGAGTGGGGAAAGTAGGTATCAACAGTCTTTTTCCACCGACACATCGGCCCTACCAACTGACAGAGATGGAGGGTCGGTTGAAATTGATCTCACTCGCTCGGACTCTTCTTCATCTACTGCATTATCAAATGGAAATAGATAAAGGAGTGATGGCGTATTTCTTAAGTACACATTTTTTTGGATATCGATATTTTTTTAACTGTCAGCCTTTTATGACTTATGTCGACCTTTACCCTTTGTATATAAGTGACATTGTGGTGTTTTATACCAATGAACCGTTCTTTTGATAAAATCTCATTGAAGTATTGTAAAGACTTCATTTGGAATAAATTAAGATCTTTATGCATCTTCCTTATTCATTTTCATTTTTCGCAACACGCAAGCTTCCAACTGCCTATCCATAAAGGCATTCAAGAGTTTTGAACTTTGGATCGTGGAGCTGAAGTTGAAGGGGGAGATGTCTCTTTTCATGAGTTTTTACGCAATACATCCCGTTTTTTTGATGCTGCGAGCTTACATTTTCCATCACATGGGGAGGGAAACTTTTTACAGCAGGGATTCGGAATTTCGGATAACACTAACGTCGTAGGGTAGGCTATTATCAACTGTGCTTCCAAACTTTACTAGAATGGTCTAGCTATTTTGTAAGAGGGATGATTTTAAGCACTGCATATATTTTACTAAGATTTTAGTAGTTAGTGGTGGATTTTGTGACATTATATTCTGCTAGCGGGTGCAGTCGAAGCGTTGCTAACTTCCTATTTGGGAAATGATCGATAGTCCTTTAGAGCTTCCTTCTGTTATGGCAATCTTCTTATCGCACATGAAACAGTCGCACTTTGCTAAATATGATGTTCAAGCTTGCCGTAGAATTCTTTGTGATTTTGAAAAATGCTTTTAAGCATAAACCAATCAACGATCTTTAAAATGTCTTGTTTTTCCCCTATGCTTATTGGCTTAAGATTTCTGTTATATTCACGAAAAATGTAGTTAATGTCTGGCTTTCTTGTTGCTCGTAGATCGTCGCGTTCTTCAGAGAAATAAGGACACTATCCGTTCCATTTACGTAATGCAAGCTTTGCTGATTTAATGGCACACGAGTTCCAGTCTCGAAGGGAAACCTCTGGCTTTGCGCCTTAATAAACAGACAGGATCTAGATGTATGCAATTTCAGGCAGCGCCAGTAATACCCTCTAGTGGATTGTCTTAAGTGACAAGGAGGCGTCTTAAAATGGAGCTAGATTTTATGCATGTGGACCGTTTTCAACAAATTAAGTGGTGGGAAGGATAAACAGACTTACTCGCTCCTATGCCATTTGATTCACTCACTGGGTCACTTCCCTACCACATCATATGTAGCCATAATTTTGCCGTTTACTTGGTACCGATGTAAATTCTACATGTCATGCTATGCTGTCAAGCGTGATATGCTTGTTATTACTATGCGCATGCCACTCTGATGTAATATTGGTGACTTTCGCCGATGGGGATGCGAATGCTGTACGACAAATGACTTGTAAATAGTCACCTTGACATTTACGAGGCGTTTTGCGCCTTGTATTAGACATTGATGAGTCTGATATTTGTAGACTCATCAACAGAACATTCATTTATGCACCAGGTGACCACTTGAGTGAAGTTGTGCTTCAAAGGTCTATTTGACATAACATTTCCAAGCGCTAAAATTCTGTTAGGGTGCAAAATAAATGACAGATCTTAATGGGCATCAATGCATCACAAAAAGCGATTTCTTTATACGTTTCTGCAATTTTACTGTTTGATGTTAAAACATGCTGGTCAAGTTGGACAAATGGCTCGTTAACTAGCCATGTAATTGCCCCATGCACCCAGCTGCATTCTGAGTTTATACTGGGTTACAACTAACTGAGGCAACTTTTGGTCACAATACTTACCTGATGTAAAATTTGATGAAACCGAATTGTTCCAATTATTAAAGTTTGGTCCAGTGCTACATTTTAATGAGAATCCCACGTTCCTTTCTCATGAAGCTTGAGTACTCTTACTACTACACGAGAAAATAATCTAGTTCTAGTGCGGAAACACTTTTCCCTCAAATCTCTGTGTCTGGAGGTCGCAATCCATTGACGCTGTTTAACTTTCATCCAAAGATTAGACAATTCATCACCATTAATCGGATGCTTCAGGCATATTGAAACACAAGAGAGGGGGCAGTTCAAATTTTTTTTCCTACATATTTACATGTGTTCGATGACTACAAAGTTTGATCTAACATTACTGATGATGAATGAGAACATTGGGAACAATTAGAGCATCTGACCTGAGAGCTTATCCTCTTAGTGAGCTATCAATTATTGCCTTGGCTGCAGTCCACCTTTTTATGATTCCCATTTTTTGTGCTCCTGCCGTAAACCTTTTTGCAATTTGTGAACAAAACAAAATCGTGACAACTATCTTTATATTCTCTCCAAGTATTTACAAGTTGTAGAGAGCTCTGCTAAAATTTGTCATTTTGAATTAATAATGTAATCTTTTGTTTAGGCTGTACCCTTAAACGAATGTATATTAATTAGTACACATAATAAGCTTTATGCTTTCCCTTGCCTTTGCTATACCTGATTTCACAATGTAATGCCTATAATTCTCCCCACATTAACTATTATTTTGCCACAATTGGCGTGTGGCGTTAAATTGATCTCTGTTTTAAGAATTTCTGTGGCGTCCAGAGTTTTTCATGATGTCGACAGTAGTCATAACACCAGGACGGAAAAAATATTGCCGACGTGCAGAAAGAAGGGCTGAGGGACTACTGGCATGGCCCGAGGGTCATGTTGCCCGTGGGGATTACAAAAGCCGTGCTTTCGGTGTCTGTGAAACCAAAATGAGGAGCTAAACAAACCCCCAAGATATTAAATGGCACCCTTTCCTTTTGATAGTCATTCCTGACGCTTCAATTAATTAACTACCCCCGTCGGCCACCGCAACATAGTCGGCGCTGTAGGGAAACACCCATGAACCAAACATGCCAGCTATCCCATAGTCACTAATCCCTCTTGACACTATTCTTCTATCTGGAGTTTTGTCGTGTTTGAAAACTGTATTGGGAGAAGGGGAAATGTGCTGGCCGTCACATGTACCCATCGATGGATGGAAGAGCGCTGACCTTAAAGCAGGGTCATTTGATTAAGGACGGTGTTTATTTTCTTGGGAATGATGTTTCACGTCTGTTCCTCCTTGCTACTCTCTTCCCACCTCTGTACTGGCCAGTCATATCTATCATGTTTCTATTCAGCTAGCATAAAGATGAAGAAGTATCGCTTGTTCACTTATTTGACCTCTTTGAACAGGTACCGTAGACAGATATGTAATGATCTTTTCCAGATGGCTCACGTGTGATTGGCATTCTTGCAGAACGCGGGATTTAGTTGCGACGTATCCGCCCAACCGCAACATATGCCCCTTATTGTGACGTTAAGGTTCAACATTCAGAACTGGAAATTAGGGTAGTTGTCCTCGAGCATCCGATTCGCTATCCATTATCACCGATTTGGCACCCCAAGTCGAAAGGACGCGTAAAACTAGGACAGAAAGTGTACCGCCGACATGCAAGGGGGATGGGGGACACTGACGAGAATCAAAAGCGAATTTAAAAGAGCTACCGAATTATTATATTTCAATAATTTTTTTCAAGTTTTAAAGGCTATGGAACGATTTCACTTGCTAGGAATCAAAGCCATCTTTAAGAAGGGAAGAAGGAGTTTGTTCAGACTGCTGTTTGGGTACTTTAGCGTAATACGATGGTTGTTTATCTCTCGGTTTTGGTGAGGAGCCGCTCTTGACTTGGCCTTTGTACTACGCCGTGTGGACTGGCCTTCGGGTCTTGCCAGTAGCCCAAACACCTTCTCTGTGCCGAATATATACATTCTGCCCGAGTGTTATGTCTTCTTTCATCCTCAAGGAAGTCTTAGGACGCCACATTATTCCTCTGTTTCCAACAGAATCTACCTTGTTTCAACTGCAAAAATAGGTTGGTTTAGTAATCTATATTAATTTTTTTTGTAAACTGGTCCTCACCAAATTATGTGGAACTAGATTTCACTCTTGGGAAGACGTGATCAATACGTCGTTTCGACTATTCACACAACCACGTAACTGGTCCAGCAGTTTGGGCTTTGAGTGATGACTAGTTATTTAGAAGCTTTATAATCCAAAAGATTACTGCGGGATTTTAATGCTTTGAATTACAAAAATGAAAGGCACATCACTTTACCTTGTTGGGAATTGATATATTGATAAACGTACGCCCAACATGGAGAGCTTTTGAGCCCCAGAAAGTTGTGCTTCTACTCCGCGACACGGCACAAGGATTATTTCATTAGGATCTTGACTTTTCTCTACGTTAGTGTCATATTCACCTTCAGAGTACTTTGTCGTGTTAACTTGCGCCGTTATAGTCTCAACGTTAGAGTGCTACTAATTTCTGCACCATAAACTAAAATCCTATAATAAGACGAGTAATGTACTTCCAAAGTAAGAAATATTAATTTCGCCCATGGCTGCGCTATACAGCATTTCTTGGCCTATTTCATACTTACCAGGTTATGACGAAAACAATAAGTGGAATGCATGTGCAGGAAATTCTGTTTGCGCGTGTGCTTTAGAAAATGCTTAAAGTACATGGCAGTTTAACGGTTGTGTTACCATCAAGAGTTTGTAATACTTAATTTTGGTAACTTGTTATGTTATATTGAATCCACATGTTTCAGCTCTGCCGCGCTAATCAATTCTCGCTTAGGCCTCGTTTAGTTCGGATGTATGACGCGAGTGGCTCCAAACGTGTTTCCTTGCATCGTATGAATTTATTGTAACTATTAACTTTGAAAAGGCGAGGATCTACTAGCTTTTGGCATAATAAGATCGCAAATAGATACCAATAAACGCAGGCGTTTGTCTCTACGGGATGACAAATCGAGACTGAATGCTTCTGGTTTACGTGAATCAAAGAGGAGGAAAACTTGTTTTAAAGAAGAAAATCATGTAAATGGTTCGGTTGGCGCGGAGATTAGGTCGCCGAGGAACCCCTCCTCTACAGGAACTCCTATTCTGAACGTTACTAATGGAGTCTGGCGTTCTGTCGTTCCGTCGATATTCTCAAATACTTCTGCAACATCTATAAAGCCCACTAGCGGATCGTCTCGAATGTCGAGAAAAATAATCGAATCGTGTTGGGCGTCACGCATTGCCAAGCCTTCCCGAAAAGATTCTCTCAGAAGCTCCTCTAGGCCACCCGTTGCGAACAGTAAAGTACCCAAAAATAAAATTGATGTAGTTATGATGGAACCTTGTCGTATGTTATTGGCTGTCTTGAATTAATCGATGCTTTAAGATAATGCCACGACTGAACCAAAAATGTGGACAGATGAATATTCGCCGGCATCTTTGTCGGAAATGGTCTTACATTCTAGTGAAATAGTTCCCTTGCTTGAATGGATGAGGCTCTGGGATACTGATTCCCGGACTGCTCGCGCCAAAAGTAATTTTCCTTATTAGTAATGGCGTCTATAGATTCATCGCATCCTTCGGCTGGTAAACGGTTGAGGTACAAATGAATCGATCACTAGAACTTTTTCGATAGAGTTAATAGTTATGGTTCATCTTTGTTGGAACCTTTAAACTCCTTGCGTTGTTCAGCGTACCTCATTTTTGGACCCACAGGTTGCGGCAAAACTTCCCTTGTCTATGCACTTGCTACGCAATATGGATACAAGGTACCTCACTCAATTTCTATCTTGGCTTTTTGGATCTTCTCATGTGTCGGACTTTGTTTTTAATCCCGCAGGTGTTTGAAGTAAATCCGTCGTCTTGTCGTTCTGGAAGAGAAGTGACATCCCAATGCTCACCTGTTATGGTATCTCAGCACGTTTCCACGGAAGCCTTATCCGCGTCCTCTAGTGCCTCTGACTTATCAAAAGGTGTGTGTTGATGACTCCAGTTATGGACTCGCCTTGTTTGGCACCTTTTTCACCCTTTATTCTATTTACAGTCTCGATTTTGAGTTCCGACAAGGCTATGTTTCAGTCACGAAAATCGACACTTGACCCCTATTCCCTACCCAATAAGCGACCATCTTCACGAAATACCTCTCAATTAGATTCCTTGGAGCGCGGTGCGTCTGGTGAGTCTTTGTCGAACTCTCGAAACGCTTGCCTTGAAGTCTTAATCACTAATTCACTCTTCCACCTGGGTGTAGAAGGACTAAAACTTATCAACAAATCGTTGATTCTTTTCGACGATGTTGACGTGCTCTTCGACGCTGACCGAGGATTCTGGCATGCGGTGGGCAAACTCCTTCAAATGGGTCGTCGACCGATCTTCTTCACCGCTTCCGATCCCTCTGTTCTTCGTAAAATTCCGGTTCCCTACCAAACTTGCAAACTTCTGCCTCTCGCGTCGTCGGTAGGCTTATTTCTGGAATGCATTTTCCCTTTCTACACAGTAGTCCAGCATGCCATTTTTGCCATTCCTCTAGGCCCTAGCAAAGCCCATTCTGCAACGCATTTGTGATTCTCGAGGTCTCATTCTAACTGATTCGCTAATGCTAGCTTTAACTCGTCGTGATGACGAGGACTGTAACTTTGATATGCCTGATTGTATCTCCTCCACTGCCAAAGAAGTAGTTAACAGTCGAGAATTCTCGAACATTCGGCAGTCGATTGTGCGCTTGCAATGGATTACAGGGTCTGGGAATCAACATCTCGATGGGGCAAGTTAATTTTCCAAAAAACATCATCCATTGTGACTAAATAGATTGATTTATGTTTTATTGACCTCTTTCACATTAGGAGAGTACTAGAACAAGTGGTTACGATCTCATGAATGCCTGCAACAGCACATTCCATCGTCTTTTCAGTCTTTCCTTCGCTATTCCTCGGATTTCCTCTCAAGGTCCTGCAAAATCAACTGGCAATGAATTTGTGGATGTTTTTGCCTCTGATGTCGAAGAAAAACCTTTGGTGTCTGAAGAACATGAAAAACAGTTGGTAATTTGTTTCTATTTTTCGGACTTTTACGTAGTCGCTGTGCATGAAACTAGCAATACCTTAACTGACCAAGTCGTCTTGATTGAAGTTTTTGCTCTTTGTATCAGATTCACGAATTGGTTTAGTCATTGGCAGCCTAACATCACCATCAAGCTATGATGAAGTCAAGGTTAGAATGTGTCTGTTTGTCCTGTCACATTTCCTTTGTGACAAAGACAAAAACTTGACTTTGAGTATTGCATAAACGTTCGAAATTTAAAGTGTCAACCGTAATCGTAGCGTATAAGTATTAAGAAGGTAAATGTTACGGTGTCCCATCCGTCACGTGGATTTGTAGATATGTCATTTTTATGCGAACGCGACTTATTTAAAGAACCGTTAAAACGTATTATTTGTCGTGTCCTTTTCTACCATTAGAAAACGTCGAATGTCGTAAAACTTCCGTTACCTCAATGCAAGAAGCTGTCAGCCGACGTGCTCTCAGAACTCTTTCGTGCAACTGAATCGCAGGCTCTTTTGGACATGTGTTCAGCAGTTAGCGGTCGAAATGAAATCTCCCGAGGGATAGAATCCCTGCCTTTGGATATTACATCGTCTTCAAATCTGATGACCGTCTTCGGGGATGTCTGTTCTGCGCCCCTTTCTGGCATCGATCCAGTGGGCATCAGTGGCACCTTCGCTTGCGAGGAAGAATGGCGTCGACTCCTACATTTAACCACTTTGCATAACCTCACACGTTTGGAGGAGCGGCTACTTTCTCTTCCTGTGGATTCCGAAAGTCTCTCCTTCGGCAGCTATATAGACGAACGCTCAGCTAAGGATTATTTTTCGTGAGTTGCCACTTAAATAACACCGTAGTAAAAACACGAATCCTTCCCACTTATATACGTCTTTTTTTCAGTTCTGTAGTTTTCGACAAGGCTGTCGGCACTCTGGCTAGCTTAAGAGCCTTCAACGAGGAAAGGAAGTCAGGAGACTGCTTTTTCCAGAGGGAATCCGCACTGGATTTTCTACCAGCCTTGAGGAGCATCGGCAGAGCGGAGTCGCGTCGAAAGAGCTCAGCTACCAGGAGACGGTTAGCGACTTTCAATAACAATTTATTCTTAGGTTGCTCTTATGTTATCACTATGACACTGTAATTAAATTTGACCATTTCGGTATTCATTAATTATTTACGGCTTTATTGAGCCCATTTCTTCACTATTCAGGTTCTTCCACTACTTTGACCAGATTGGTTTGCGTCTGCCGCAGGATGTTCGCAAATTTCTATCCCAATAGTGCCTTACTTTATTTAATTTTTTATGTATAATGTATTTGTAACGTAAATACACAATTTTTGTCAGTTGCTGGAATCCTTATTTTGGGAGTCGGAGTTTACTCTAATCGATTGCTTAGAGAGCTCCAATAAGCAACAATTGCGGACTGATGGGAAGATATTAGCCCAGATACAGCATTCAAAACTTTTTGCCTGGTTTGGATGACACCCTAAGTGCAAATGGCGACCTCCCCTGGGTGGCGGAGCGGGATGTCTCTCTTATCAACAGGAGCACCAGGTGTCATTTTTCCCACACGATGTTTACGCTATGGGAATATCCAGAGTACCAACTACCACTCCTTTGAGCATACACTGCTGGATATGATTAAATCAGCTTTTAATGTCGATCCTTAGGCTCGTAAATCAGATAGGTTTGTTTGGGAACCGTGGAACACCCCGTGCGAAATGAATTAACAGGATGACGCCGGTAATCCATGTTGACTGTCAGGACCGTCAAAAACTAAATGTACTCGAATTGAGAAGTTGTTTATCTTTATGGAAAATAGTTTAGGCGGGACAAATCCTCTTGCTTCTCACGTATAAGGCTGATTTAAGGGCTACGCTAGCATTTGATTCCTGCACAGACTCAAACCCGTCTGAGTTGACGGGACCCCCTTGAGGTGAGTTATCGAGACTAATTTGAAGGAGAGGGACTTGACGATGCAGCTAGGCACTCTTACCCTATAACTAAGCGTTACAAATAATCGCCAAGATTAAGTCATTGCTGTCCAGGAGTCTGAGTTTCAAAGGGTGTCATTACCATCGACTTTTCTCGTTAGTTAAATACATTTTGAGGGAAATGCAGCCAACATTATTTTGGCTTGAATAAAAGTACAAAAAGGGACTTTTTACCAATTGGAGCACTTTCATCAAGGTGTTTAGACACCATTAGGCAAAGTTGTAACAATATTTCCAGATATGCGAGATATTTATTTTTGGATATGTATTGTGTAAACTTAAAACAGCAGTCCAAGAGGCATTTGTGCTTTCATGGATGACTCCCGTCTTCGACACAGCATTGAAGACCGAAGTCACTTCGAAATGCCACTTCATTTGCTTTTTACCCAGTTGTGCTAGTCAGTTCAACTCTTTTTGGTCCACAGCTGTATGTTAACAACAAAAAAATGAATTTCTTGGTTAAAGTGAATTTTCTAGTCGCCTGTCACACTTTTGCCATTTAAAACCTGAAAACTTGGTTTAAATGAGGTTAAATAAAGGAGATAGCGAACATGAATAGGCTGTGATTATGATTCAAAAATAGAATAAAGTAGAATTTCTAATTAAGCATTAAATTGTCATGCACCAGTTAATCTACTTCGTAAAAATGTCCGTCGCAGAGTTCAAGCATCTTCTCATGTGCATTAAATTCCAATGTTGTTGCTGAAAAATTCGGTCATTTTTACCTCAGAACTATCTCTGGTGGGTTTCATAAGCGTGTATCAACCACCCTGGCAAGTGACTCCACCTCCTGCAATAGGGCGCACCGCTATTGTTTGACGGGACGAAATAACAATTGAAGCAACATTTATTGTTTGGGCAGAAATCGTGGAAAAGACTTTCTTTTATCTTATTACAGATTGAACACAATCCTGTTTTAAATTTTTTTTTCTACAGAAATAAAAAAGAATGGCATCCTTTTTGCCAAATAAAGTTACCAGATGTGCGAAAAGGGGATTTTAAAACCACTAGTGGGAATTTAAATGTCCACTATTACACCCATTTCATTTCTGGCTATTGAATATTTAATTTGGAAATTCAAAAAGTGAGGCTAGAGAATATGGTAGGAAATTCACTACTTTAACTCAAGATTCTTTGGTAAACAAAATAGAGCATAAGTAATAAGGCAAGGTTTATCCCTTAAAATAGTAAAGAACGAGAAGGGCGTTAATGGCAAACCGGGACTCCTGATTACTTTGCCTTACAATAAAAGTACATGTCAATATTTTAATGCTATATGCAGTTGTAATTGACTTGTCTGCTTTGCTAAATAAAAGTAGCCATTGAAAGTGTTTTAGTTTAGATTAATTTAGGCGTCATTAAGGTTGAATGTTTGGTGCATGCATGAAATATTGTGTTGTGCTGACGAATCACAAGACCGAAGGTGTGGAACCCCCAGGCATTTGAATCTCCAAAGGATTCCGAGTACAGCAGTATAGCTACAGCAAGGTACTTAAGTGGTTTAGATGTAAGCGTTCCACATATGGCTCCGTAAACTCGATTGATCCAGCAACCCAAAGTGTCAGTCGTACCAGCGAATCTCCCTATTTCGAAACATCTTATGTATTACTTGAACACTGGAACAGGTATGTATATGCGTAATGTGCCGAGAGACTATTTTAAAAACTAACTTGTCTTTTTAACTCTTTGAAGTGTGTTCTTAATATTAATAAACTTGGAATTACCGATTCGATGTAAATGTCTTTTGTGATAAAGGAAGGAAATGTATTTGGAAACTGTGCAGTTAAAGGAAAACTATCAAAGAGAAAACGACTGTTCAATAGTCTGGATGCATATTTCACAATCACAGCTAAATGACTACAAAATACTACATTTCGGCCGAAGCTCTTTAAAGATGAGAGTCATAAAACACGGGGAACATTAGTAGACCTAAACAAGCATTCAACCACCTATTTCTAAGTCATCACCTCAGACCAGGTGCCTTAAAGAGCTCTTCGTCCTCAAAAGAACAAAATTTAGCATCACATTAAGACCGAATAATATTTTTTTACTGCTTTTTCTACTCTTGGAACGTTTTTCTGGGTTTCCCGACCCGAGGAAGAGGTTCACTTGACAGGTCACGAGGAGAGGGTGACAACATTAGCTCAAGCTACTGGTGATGATAATTCGTGGAATCCTATTGGAATATTAGGGTTTGAGTGAAGGAGGAGGAAGTGGTGAAAGGAATTAAACATAGTGATCGTTTGGCGTTTTTGGACATTTTTCCTCCGTTTGACTTCGTCTCTAGACCAGCATCCACAGAAGCACAAACACGATGACCCACGGCAGCATTAAGCGCTCACTTCCATCCGGATATTCTAAAGGGAACAAAACAGTGGTCTTAATAGAAACAAGAAGAAAGCAATTTTTTAGCTAAAAACATTCTATCCATAAAATACCTCGCTTCGTGTGTTAATTGCGTCATCACCTAATTTGAAGTCACATGTCATGCGATGTCACGGGCCCTTATCATCTTACGTGATTAGGTTGCACAACATCTACTTTTCCAGACACTGGTATTCCTCTAACCTTCAGCTTTGATGCCATTAACTGATAATCTTAGAGGTGGAGCCTATATCTCACCTTCTGTAAACAATAAATTGTGTATTCACTAATTTACTGTATGTTCCATAGCCTAACTAGACAAGACACTTGATGGTGTAGTGCAACTAGACATGAGATGACACAATCTCGATTGACGCATTGTTTTGTAGTACCACTTTTACTGGAATAATACAATCCTCAGATGGCTTCTAATGGAAATTAGGTATACGTCTGACAGTAAAAGTTCAACAAGGCTTCCCATTAGACGGGAATGTTTTGTTGAGGCATTCATTTTTCACGATACTCCAAGATCTGATTCATCGGAAGTCCAAGCGTAAGGCAAGCGTAATATTATTCAAACAGATATCAACTGGAATTAGGCAAAATTTTCTGCCATGAACTGAGACCACTACAAAATAGATGTCCACTTTGGCCTTATTAGGCCAAGTTGGGTTGTAAGTTAGGTTTAGAGTTTGAAGCCCTCCTCGGCAACTTCATCGAAAGTAATAAAATGGAGGTAGGTGTCACCATCCCAGATAACTAAAGTTGTAATTTCTATCCATCAATCTTCTTTTAGTGGGTTGACCTTTTCTATTATCCTATACTAGTAACATGAATTCTTGTTTATACCACATCTACCACTAGTTTCTCAGCTCTTCTTCAGTTAAACCGAATTTGTTTAAATTTTCTTATTGAATGTGCGGGTTCTTTGGGTGTCACAACATTCCTTTATTGTCAACGCTGTGAACTCCTATTAGATGGGCTTGGATGTGCGTTAATTACTCTCGAAGCTCTGAATAGAAATACTTGGATAAAGGAACCTGTATCGAATCCTGGCAACTGCTACAACCTCACTTCGTACGTATCAGTTTTGAAGAATCTAGGTACACATCGAACAGGAGCCTTACCACCGGTGACGAAGTCACGAAGACGCTCCACTGGATAAAGGTCAACTTCCATATAGGGGCAGACAGCGGATGAACCAGATTGAGGATAGCTCTTGTAGCCACTGCGCTGCAGGTAGATTCGCTGGAGACTAGGAAAGATGTCGTTCCAGAAGGTGCACCCCTTGTCGTGTGGCGACTCCTTTACCGTCGATGTGTTTAGGCCGATTTCCAAGTAGCTCTCGTCGGTCACACGGAAGTCAGGCCAGTTCTCATTAACTTCGATTCCTTTCGGGTCTGTGGTTGCTTTGCTGAATGTATGCAGAGAAGTAAAGTTGCTAAATTTCTTATGGATATAAACACCCAGCATACTTGTTTACTATAAATTAAAATGTCATTCAACCGGAGGGAGACTTCAATCGCGTAGAGCCAAAAGAGAACTTGGAATGCGTCACACATATGTTGTACGCCTTTTGTCAGTTTATGATAACTTGTTGCGCCAAATCGTAGTTTAAGTAGGTTGTCCAAGCTTACAATGGTAAAATAGATGTAGATTGTTCTTGCCCTAGAAGCAACAACATCTTTTCGGTTTATGCGAAGTAAAACTTATGTGAAATTATTTTCCTAACCTATTTTTCCCTGTATCAAATGCTTGGTAAAAGCGAGAGACACAGGAAGTTCCGCTTTTAAGTGCTATCAACGAATTCTGATTGGTCAGTAATTCTTTTTTATTTCCATTCAAAAAATGGTAGTGTACATGATTTCTTCCACATTTCAAGTTAACACGATGATTAATGCAACACTTTAATTATTTTTTATTCTTTGGCTTGTTTTTGCGGACACTGAAGGCCCTGCCTTTATCTGTGCTGGGCGTCATGGCCTTCGAATGATGCTGACAGCCCTCCAGCTCTCCTATCATAGTATCATGACTTCTTTCTCCTTCAGAGGAGATTCGGTTGTTACATTGGTAGTAGTGGGAAGCAAATCCGATCCTAAGGGATTCCTACCCTAGTTTTTATTCCTAAATGCCAAACTTTAACGTGTTGAAGGAAGGATATACGCTGCGCGTGAGAGAATTTTTGGAGGCTCCTAATGGAAGGGTTATAAATGACGCCGATATTTAGCAACCATCCAAACCCGTGTTATGCGGTAATGCCGGTAACAACTTGAGCAACACTAGTCGTGGCCGTGAACCATCTAAAAGAGTTCGTTACGGATCCAGTAGAATCATCAGGTGGAATCAGTGACGTTGCAGTTAGACATCTGCTCAGTTGCACGCAAATTTGATGACCGACAGTTCATCGTCAATGTTGTGGTGACCGACGCAGGAGGATGCCTAAGGGGAGGGCCGAGGACCCCGCTCAAAAGAGGAGGGAGGCGGGGCTAAGTAATGTCATATAGCACTTCGATTGTTTTCAAATCATCGTTTTCGTCTCGCGGGCACTTGATTCTCGATGTTTGTACTTCCACTGGTCTCCAGCACTTCTGTTGGACGATGACTGTTGCGTCTTCTTTCGACTTCAGAGAAGTCTCGGGCCGGATGCTACATTGCAGTCGCCTACACTTAATCTAGAGTCCAAATTTAAGCGTTAATTTTGATCTTTGAGAATAATCTCTTTATGAAAATCAAGCATGGTTTCGATCCAATTTCTTCTGAATCTGCAAGTCGAATTTTAAACGAGCTTGCGAAGACTTTTAACTTTTAAAACAAAAAAAGTTGTGTGTACAAACATATTACCTCATCTTCGATCATCTAACGGAAATGAAATTCTGTCATGTCAGAAATAATTCAAACAAGGCAACAAGAGAAAGTCTAACTAACTGCTAGGGAAATAAGAATTTTACTTTGAAAACTAGGACAGCAACTGTATGTGATGTAGGTTTTCCTCGGTTGTTAGACAATGCTCTAACGATTTCCCATGAACTTTGTTTAAAAATTACTGGGAGAAAACAGAATTTAAAGACACCCTTATTTTATCACTAGAATGCTAAGATTATCCGGATTTTCCCCCTCCTATTTCTAGTTATTATGACGATTACAACAGCCTGCCTGTAATTTGACTTGGAAAATCAAATCATTTCCGTTTCACCTGTCACTCATGTCACTCACTGAATCATTCAGTGGTATCAGGTTCACCTGATGTGGTTTTCTCACCTCACAAAAGTAGTAAATATTTCCCAAAGTTTGTCTTTTCAAGCGGTGCATAACTTCTGGAATTCAAGGGTAGGAGACGGAGGAACTAATAAGATGATAGCATACTTTACCCAACATTAGTAAAGCCAGTAATTGTCAGGACTAATTTGGCAGCATATCACACCTAAAATGCGATTCACAAACAGCTAGGTTCCATTTTAGTCGCTGACTCACAACACCTTGGACGTCTCCTGAACTGACGGAATGATGTTGCTGCTAGGGCTAAAGTGCCAGTGGTAAGCTGGAATAAAATTTCTCACTTTGGATAATCATGCATGTGGGTGATACATTATGAGCAAACTCACAAGAGTCTAGCAGTTTGATTGACAAAATTCAGCAAATATTTGCGTGTTCTACTTTAAACAGCACTTTTTATCATAAAAGACGTAGGATTTAACGGTCGAGACTGAAGTCTCAATGACATTTTATGCAAACCGTTACTTCAAATTAACTCACCCATTTTTTGCGAAATTGGCCCAGTATCTCATGACTCGCAAACTAAGTTCAGCTTCCTGATTTGTAAAATTATAGTACTTTGATGTGAAGGTTTGAGAAAACGGCATCCCGAAGACGTATTCAATTTCATATCCGTGCATCACACCGGTCCACTCAGGAAACGTACATCCACTAGTCCTGTGTATGAAGTTATAGAACTGCACGCTCGACCCCCCGATTTTCGACAACAGCCTAGCAAAAAGCAAAGTGGGACAGATGAAGTCTACTTCGCCACTCAAATCATCCAAACGATCGAGAAACGCCGATGTCGAGGTCAGGGAATTGTACTGTAGACCTGTATTGTAAGACGTCACTTTGGGAATATTAGGGCTGTTGAATCCATACTGCAATGTGGCAATTGCCGGGAAAGGTTCAAGTAAATGGCCAATGCTCATGAATCGGGTTTGAACCAATTGAAGATAGTCAATCTTCGCCCTCCTTAAATCCTCCAACGACGGCTGTGTTACGGTTCCATTTTCGTAAAGGAAATTTATTCCTGTTATTCCCAGACCGTAAAGGAGCCAGTAAATTCCTTCATTGGCTACATTACCGATTAGAACGTCAGGAGCTTCATATGAACTGATAGAGGAGAGAATGGTGCCAGGACAGTCAGGCAGGAAATTGCCGTCCAGAACAGGTCGCATATAAACGTCGAAATATTGCGATGCGTCGGTAAGGAATGGCACCGGCCACTGAGGATTTGAGGACATGGTTGACAGGCGACTAGCGCGTCGTTTGGTGGACGCTAGGGTGAGCTCACTTAGCGTATCAAAAACACTGCTTGCGGGGAGTCGCCGGAGGCATGCGACCTCTTTCCCCAAATCGTGAAGTCGATCTGCACAGTTACTGGCTTTGATGAACTACAAAGAGGTTTATTTAAATTTCTCAATTATTGATAAAGACAGGGTGGGGGTTATATAGCACTGCTACCATGTTTTCCTTCCCAAAAAATATCGGATATATCTGTGACATCCATTTTATAACAATGCCTTATTGTAAAACTGAACAGTTGTAGCTTGCTTTGATCAAAGCAGTACTTTTCTATGAAATTCAAAGTATATTAATGGAGGTCTTATCAAACGGGTAAGCAGCATTGAATATCTGCTAAAATTTTTAATGGAAATCCGCTGGCGTGTTCCAGAGTTAAATACTGTATTATTTGGAAAATAAACTGTCAGAACAGTCGGAATTTTTACATCTTTACTAACTTATGCAAAATCTATTATAACAAACTGTTTTAAGCTGTCGTATGTGTAAAGGAAACTCCTAAAATTTGGTTAAATAAAACAAATCGCAAGGGAATCAGGTTTATGATAATTGTGGAGGTTTCTTACAGGCTAGGTGCCAGATATTTAAACAGGGTGTGCAGCCGTATTAGTAGTTGGAACAAATTTGAAAAAATGGGTTTTTGTTTTAATTTATAGGCACAAGCAGGAACGACCTTTCTACTCGCAAGTAGTGTTCCCTACAATTACGAAGTGGTAGATGGTGCAGTACCTTTTAAGATATAGACCATACCTTTCCGCCCAAAAAACGGAACCGTCCAAGCTTGATCAAATAGTCCTTGGGTTAGACGTTTAATGTCCTGGAAATTAGCACTTCATTTGGTTCATTTAATACAGCTATTAACACAGATTCTTGAATTAGAGCAGCAGTTCACAGATTCAAGTAGATTTACTTGAAACTCACAGAATACTGCCTTTTTTAGAATAACTTGTGAATGCTCTTTAAATTGTGCATTGTCAAGAAGCAGAAATTCCTGCACTTGAATACTTATTTGGGAGGGAAGGGGGTAGGGGGGACGACTGAAGACGAGTTGCGCAATTAACTCTCATATTCAGTCAGAGTTTGCCCATCAGATAGATCTGGGATACCGGAGAGTTAATGATGTTCCGCATCCCGGTGTTGACTCACCGCGTTTTGCTCGAGCATAATGCATTTTCCCCACTACTCCTAAAAAATGCAACCAACTATCACATAGCTCGTAAAATTCTGTTTTACTTTTCCATTAGTAGATTGATGAAAAAGTTAAACTTGATCTATCTTTGAGAGAGGAAGGCTTGCAGCCGACGTATTACATTTGTTTAAGTCCATTGAGCACATTACGGGCGATCATGAGATTTCTTTGTTCGACAGAAACGAACTTTTTCCTGGAAAAATGGCAGAATATTAGTAAAGCTATTTCGTTAATCTAATTATTCGTAAATATTTACAACGGTTTAGGCTAAATAGATCTGTGATTTGACCAAATTAGATTGCATAATAAAAATATAGTCATTAGATTTAAAGCTATAGGCGAGCGTTGTTTTTCACTGTGCGAATGTGTGCCTGATTAAACCGCTCTCTGATAAATGCTACATTCCAGGTAATAATGGTTGTGTCTCTCACCACCCTTGGAGTGGAATGTGCAGATAAATTGGTGCCACATTTGTCTCATTCACGTGCTCTTGAGCCTAGCCAACTCAGATGGAAGCCGTTGAGATTTTTTGAAGGCATTTTAGAGACGAGAAAGATGTCCTAGCTTACGAGATATAGAACTGGTGATATACCTTTTTAGCACAAATAATTTAACAGTTGGCACATCATATATGAAGGTTAATGTCAAGATCAAGTTAACACAATTGAGGAAAATATCAAAGCCTTCAAAATTTCGAGTTTTGCCTCCATTATTTAAATTGAATATAAAGATAACCTAATCCCAACTTATTAGACAGCGCAGATACAGTTCCTTTACCAGTGCCGAGTTTGAAACCTCGGTGAAAATGGGGTTACTCAAGAGAGAATCATAATTTTATCAGGGACGAGTAGTGATCCAGTTTCAAATCGCTCTACTGTACCAAAAAATTGTAACCAACGCGAAATTTTGCCACTTTATTCTCGTCTAGATGGCCATTGTACCAGGACAAAGTATGTTTCATTTGCTCTATAAAGTGTCACTAATGATATCGCAATCATTAATTCGAAACTGACAGAATGGTTACTACTTATTTGTATTCTTAAGTGAATTCCTATTGTTTTATAAAGGGATAAGAAGCAACATTTAAGTGATTTGTTAATCTGAACAATTATTAATGCCTTTATGCATAACACGATTAGCACAGGTGGTTAGTTTCATTAAAACAGTTACATAGCATAAAAACATAGCAAAACTTGGAAATATTTCTTTATGCATGGGCTCTTAGTACAAAAAACTTTGACAAATATCTGTGAATGATCTAATTTGTCTCAAAGGTTAATCACTATGACGATGGAATCGGAACGACGTCCACAGAGTCCTATTAACTTTACAATGCTCCTTAATCGTAGACTAATATTTCTATATTATATCCAACTGCCTTTAAGGACGTGATATCTTTCTATGTGGAACAGCCTCCGAAGCAGGAGATAATTCATCCCTTACGTGTCGCGATTAACATTTCTTTCACTTATCCAGTTGAGAAGTGGCTTCAGCTTTTTACCGGAAGGAAATGGATTCATGGAGTCCAAAATCCCCTAATCTGTTAATTTTTTCAAAATTTTCCCTGATTGCCAGCCTCTTTAATAATATCCTTATAATTGTCCAAACAAGTTCACCCTCTCCGTCTTTATAGGCCTATTCCCTGTCATACTTTCGTTTTACCCAAGTAAACACCTTATTCGACCTTAGATTCTTCGAAATAAAAGTTGATTTACCCATTTTTCCACACGTAAATTATGTCACCTGCAAGTGTTTTTGGTGGAATTCACGTGGGAAATGTATTTATACCGTCGTTTAGTGAGGTATAACATTAACGAAATGGAGGAAGAGCAGTGTTTTGGAATGTGAAGTCATGTACATTCTTCAACGCAAGCACAACGTCGACCATGGTAACTGTGGTGATGGGATTCAATCAACTCCACAAGCCGCTATGAAGAACCTGGAAGTGCCACTATTAAGTAGATCTTTCTGCTTTACTAACTCTACTATGGCGCTAGTACTAATGGCTTGATGCCAAAAGAATAGAAAGACTAGAGTGTAAATGAGATAGTTATGAGAATTCGTTTATATTTTGACAATCTTTGTAACAGCATTGTTGTGATAGTAGTGGTTTTGTTGCAAACGAAATCTTTTTTAATCAATAAAAGCATATTCCTTTGTGAATTTATCACCAGCGTATTTTCCATTAATTCCCGAAACATTCCAAACAAAGAACGGAAAGACCTTCGTTGTAAAACGTTTAATTGCAACAGTGCATTAAAACAACTCATACAATTTCAACATTCAAAAACATTAGTATGGGTTAGACAAAAATGACAATGTTCTAATTTCTTACATTTTGCAACACTTTAATGTGTCAAATTGACCTTAAGTGAGCTAAAGCATTTTCTAGGTAATTGGAGTTTTTATGCAAAATGAAACATGTATTTTGAGGACTCCCCTTAAATCTTTTGACCGAGAAAACGCAAACTATTGGTGCATGTTGTGTTCAGCATTTTAAGTGATAAAAGCAGTGACTGTGTTCTGTTGGAATCCCATTTAGATGCTAACTTTTCAATACACATTTTAAAAAACCAAAATCCCCAAATTAGGTGAATTTCGCCTAATAAGCAAGTAGGTGGGTTGATGGGGCCAGATAAGAGCTGATATAGGCATAAACCATCCAACGTCCCACACAATCAAAGCTTATGGGAAAGATTTACGGTAGAGAGGGTCTTTTACCCTAAATCTAGCTTTGAATTATGCAGTATAATGGCACCGACTTAACGTTTTTCAACACAATTCATAAAAATGTTTCATCCCCATCTTGAGTGTTCCTTTCGTACCCATGATTTAAAAGGACAGAGAGACCTGAAACACTATGGGGTCGTTAAATCGAGAGTTTGGAGTATTAGAGAGTACCACATAATGCTAAGATTGTATTGTAGTACGTACAGACTTCATTCTGACAATAACATCATGACCCTCTCTGTTGGACTTTGTAAGCATCAACAATAATAGTTTGTGCCATTAAAAGTGCCTCCTTGGTACAAGTTCACCTATTTCAAATGGGTGATGGAAGTTCAAGCGAAGATGGGCAAATTACTGTTTAAATAAGGTTTTATTCCGATTTCCTATTAGCAGTTGATAGAAATACCTCCGGATCCATCAAATGAAAAGGAGAGCTGTCTCACTTGTCTTCAATATGTGCTATTGTTGTTGTCAAAATACAAGAAGCCTTAAAACATTCACTAACCTTGTTCTTATGTCTAACACACGAATATCCTAGAAAAAATTTACTTGTCCTTTACTTAACAATGAACAAATATTTTGGTTGTAATAAGTTCTGTCATTAAAAAATTGTAAAAAAGTCCTCTATATGATTCACACAAAAAGGCGTCAATGGTCTAGGTAGAAAAACATGAAGTTCCCAAATCCCATTGAACTTCTACACAGGTGTTACGCCAAAGCATGAAACATATTTACATTATTTTAATTAGTTTCTCAAAAAGGAGGGATCCACAAGATTTCGTCACTTTGACAAATGTAAACGTCAATCCACTTATTAAGGATTTTGTGGGGGTGCTCCCCCGCAAAGCTAATTAAAAACCAGCTGCCAACGTACCGATATGCCCGCCTCGTGAGCGACGGGTTTTTGCCACAAAGCCCATCTACTCAGCGGACTGGAGCTTTGGAGTATCATCCGCTGGAAAAGCGATCTGGAACTTGGCGCTAGATAATGCAGACCCACACTGACTGCTCCAGCAGACTCTCCGAATAATGTCACCAACCCTGGGTCACCGGTGAAGGCGCTGATATGCTTTCGGACCCATTTAAGTGCGAGTTGTTGATCCAGTAATCCCATATTTCCCCCTATTTGTGACTCAACAAAGAGGAAACCGAAAGGACCTAACCGGTACTGCATGGATACTACGATCACATTCTCCATGGCCGCGAGGTACCTTCCATCGTAGACGTCCAGCGTTGAGGTTCCGCTAAAGAATCCTCCCCCAAATATCCAAACCATTACTGGAAGGGATGCGTTATGCCCTTGTAGGCGTGACGGTACCCAAACGTTTAGATAGAGGCAATCCTCACTCATCTCTGTATTGTTAATCCAAATACGTGCCGCGGGATTGGTTACATCGAAGTTGCCAGGACGATATTGCCAACAGGAGTTGGGCAGCTTTGTAGCATCGAGCTGACCCTCCCAAAGATCAGCCTCTACTGGCGGAGCGAATCGCAGATTTCCTACAGGCGGTTTGGCAAACGGAATGCCCAAGTACGCGTCCACACGTATTCCACTGATATTCCACCCGGTACCCATTAAAGAGCTCCTCTCAGAAAGGTTGAGTACCACATTACCGACTTGCGTGGTGAAGATGCTTGCAAGAGCAGTCGGAGCTAGTAGGATAAGCACGCTTGAAAGGGGGATACGCATTTTTGAACTGCGAACTTCTGGTCTCGGTGCTTTATGCATATACATGGCTATGAAGAGTCTCAAGTATTCCGCTGTCTTTCCGATTTGCTGATTGGTCCATCGTACCGACCAATTAGCAAGTGATTACGGGGCTGAAGGCGTGCATTCAAGGAGACATAAGTCTGCATAAATTTACGTCAACAAAATACTGTCAATCTGGAAAGGGTGCAAATTTATTCTTTTTCATACCAAATTCTCATGCTTAACCTCTCCTTAATTGGGATTTTAGCTGTGAATTTTAGGCGCTTTTAATGGAAGTGATTTCTATGCATTTCGGAAGTGTTACTCATGTTAGAGGTAGCACTGGTGACGCAACGAAAATATTACCACCATTTTTAAGTCTAAGTTTACTGTTTTCATGTGCTTTTTTTCTGCAAGCTGGATTTTGCGCGGCTAGGTGCGCGCGATAACGCATTTCTTACATAAATTACATTCTTTGGAAATAGAATATGATGATAATGGTGCCACCTCATCAAATACTATTTGATGTAACCTGAAATTTATACAAAACCACCGACGTCAAATCATGTGATGCTTCAGACCTCTTAGCTGAGTCTGAAGTTACAAGGGGTGTAACATGTATCCCTTACCACTTTATGGTAGTTGTAGTTGAAATTTCCTCTTGGGCTCTGGCACTGCTAAGGACAATGTAAGGTTAGTGTTGTCCCCTCTGTAACAAAAGGTCTTGGAGGTAAAAGGTAAGGTTACCTGTAGCTCTTAAAGTAGCATCTTAATTTAAATGTCTTCCGTAAGGTAATATATCATTATTTCATCTCAAATAGGGAAAATTTCCATTATGGAGACTGAGAACTACAAATACACGCACATAGGGAAAGCATTTTAAACACAACAGAGCCCACAAACCACCAACTTCTGATTGATGTTATTCGAAATTAATGATGTCAAGCCAGGCAAAAAAACGATGGGTGGATACTCTTGAGGCAAAGCCAACACCTTGAACTCCCCCTTGTATTAGACAGCACTGCATGGCAGATTTGAGAACACCTGACAGTTGTGGCTTCCTAAGGAAAAAACCTACTTGAGAATTAATTGATTGCGTAGGCTCTATACGCATTAAAAACTCCCCGCGATAGTTCCACCAAGGTAGGTTTCTAGTATCGACATGGTCCACCTTATGTATGAATTCCTTGGGTGCCAAATTACTGATTTATAAATCTAATTTCTTAAACTGATAAAATCAATGCTGTGACCCAATTCTTTGAATAGGGTCTATAAAGTAATTTCTATACGGTTGCAGCTGCACGCAAATGGGAGGGCTGTCGGCTACATTGTGATTGCCGAAGCTGGAGATTGTTCAAGCGGAGAGCTGGGTACGACGCTCAAAAGAGGAAAAGTACTGGGTAATGCATTAATTGTTAATTCCACCGTACGTTTTGGTTGATTGGGTAACGAAGACTTGAGCATTGTGTTTCCGCTGGGCAGTATGGCCACTGGACCATGCCTGTGGCTCCTCAGCTTTTCCGTATGCCAGCAATTCAAATTATGTCTTAGCATTATGACTTCTCTCATTTTCAAGTAGGTCTTGAGTCGCTATGGAACATTAAGAGCTTTTTACCTATTACTCGTAAAAATGTCCAAACTGGAACATCTTAAAGGTGTTTTTAAGAAATGGAATTTATTTGGTGCTGTTTTCTGATCAGAATTTATCTAATATCTACGGCTCTCTGAAAATTTATACAATTATTGGGTAGTTCAGCTTTTAAAATTACTGGAAAATTGTCATTGGTATTATCGTGTCACCGGACATGATTTCATCACTAAGCCCAAGCTTAGAAGCCATTTTTGAGTTTCTCTTTATTCTCCAAGATGTGACAGGTTATTTTTGACTACTATCGGTAATGTGTCGAAGAAGCCTAAAAATTTATTACTTCCCATCAATCAAACTACGGCCTAATCAAATAATAGAAGGCGCATTAGTAAGATTAGCTGTCACCTTAGGTAGATAACAACAATAATTGCTGGAATAATCAGCAATCCATTTCCCCTTGGAGGTTTTTCTATCCTTCAGATGATTTCAAAATTATTGCAGACCCCAAATTAGATATTTAAATAAGTTTGTTTAGAACCGCAGAAACGTGCCCAAGTGCAAAACATTAGGCTATACCCTTAAGATTACAGAATTAAAATTAGTATTCTTGGCAAAAAGTCAAAGCAAATACGTAAAGTATGACGTTTTACATAGGTACAATACATAGACATACGAATGGGCATGTGGTTTAATTATTCATTCAATAACATTTAAAGCAAAATATTTGAATAGAATGTCACTACTCTAAGCGGTATTTCTAACACGAACTCTTCGGTTTCTGCAGGGTCCGGTCACCATCTTGATGGCTTCGTGTTCTATTCGCGTCACTTCTGCCAACAGCTTGAAACCCCTCCGTTTATTTGCAAAACATTTATTTCGGGAACATATATCTTATGATTTCTTGAGAAAAAATTATAAAAACCTCCTTCTTTTGATAACAAATGCAAGGCAGTAATCGTCTGCTTTCTGTATTTTCATTAATGAATGGACAAATTTGCAGTTTATTCCCTTTAGTTTTTGTTTGCCATGGACAGTCTAAATGAATGAGATCACTCAGGTGAAGGTATACCAGCCCCACTTACTGCTTATAGTCATGAGTGAAGGGCTAAAAAGTAAAATAACTCCCATTTTTCAGTACACCTTCACGAAAAATCAGAGGAGAACTTGCAAAGAACTGGATTTCTGCATTTACTAATTATCATTTCATGTAATGATACGGAAATCAGAAAATGAAATGCATTTCCGTGTAGCCTCTGTTCCGCCTCCCACAATTTATTGCATATTTAAGCGGGTGAGTTCCAGTAAGATTTCTTTTGTTCCAAAATTTATGAACAAAATTAGGTTGTTTAACTGAATTTCTACAACGTTTCGTTTCACACACAGGGCTAGACAACGCAGTTAGATTTAAAAATATATTTGTATTCGAACTGTCAGGAGTGGGCTACCCATAAGTAAGTTAACAAACAACAAATTTTTTTTGCTGGTGTACAAGTAATAATATGCAACCAGAGCGTCCCCAGTCTTTCCTGAAGAGGAAAAACGACGTGCAAAAAGACTGAGGAGCTACCTGCGTGGATCGGAGGCCATGCCGCCCGGCAGAGATACAATCGCCGAGGCTTAAGTGCCCACGAAGACAAAACGAAGAGTTAAACAAGAAATCAAAGCAGTGCATATACTCCCTCTCATTTTGAGGGCTGTCACCGGAGTCCCTTCTTAATCAACCACCCCTGTCGGCCATTACTGTCAGCCATCAAAATTGTTTTTGACTGAGAAGATAGCTGATTACAACTTCACTGACCTCTCCTAGCAATCTGTTGGAATAATGGTTAGCAGCAGAGTCGAGACTTAGGTATTTTCATGAGAATAACGTTCTCAAGAATGTACCTGATTGCCATTTTATTCTTATTTCAGTCCTGTCCAGCCATATCCATCTGGATTCCATCTAGCTAACAGAGGGGTGAAGGAGGTATCGCATGGCCACTTAAGTAGTATCGTTATGCAGCCAGAGTAGATGGCTAGTGCCTCTTCGATTTTGATAGAATTTTCGCAGAACACAGAAGTAGGTAGATGCCAAAGGTGGGCCCCATTTCCAACCCTTCTCTTAGGAGTCGTCACAGATTGTTCCATCCGCAGTACATGCCTTTCCTCCGTTACGCTGGAGTTTTTATTATTTACCCATAGAAATCAGGGTAGCTTCCACCAATGTAAAGCCTTGAGTCTTCCCCGAAGTCAAAAGACTACATAGTACCGAGGCATAATGCGTATTACTGACGTACACAAGGGCTGTGGAGCCAATGACATAATCCAAAGGCCACACCACCCGACGGAAGTACATTAGTGGAGCTTTTAGTACCAGCGAGACCAAAATAAAGAGCTTAAAAATAATCAAAGCATTATGGTAACCTCTGCCCTACCTTTTCCTCTATGCACAGTCCAGCTCGTATGACGCGCTACCTATAAGTTCGAGCCTATGAATGGGGCTTGTGATTTTTCCCATTAAGGAGAAAACTGTTGTGAGATATAGCATACTGCTAAAAGTTAAATAAACACAAAAGGCATAAGAGGTGTGGGTTTATTTGTTTTAAATAACTACTGACTCCTTCCCACTCTCTATACACTTAAGAGAACATTATGTGGCCGAATATTCACTCAATTGCTAACATGTATCACTTTGGATCGTGCGCAAAGCTTATTTAGGAGAGATTATACAGAACTTTCAAGAATTGGAAAAAATAGCTGAAGAAACTTACATTTCCGTCATTGTTATTAATGCCACAGTAGAGATGTGGATGGGCAAACGCAAACTCTGACTACCCCATAAGCTAGTACTCCTTGTAAACAGCTTTACATTTTGACCTAACGCTTGATACATCTACAAATCAAGGCAGTGAATACACAGTTGAAGATGCATTCTACTCCCCAGGAGTTTCAATTTTTGAAACTAGGGAGCTAACTAAACAAACAAAAGTAAACAAAATATTCAGATTAAGTTTGTGTACTGAAGAATTAAACACTTCTAACTGCTTTACTTAGGTAATATCAATTGAAGTAGCCTTTCATTCATCGGTATCGCAAGAAGAATGGATAATTTCGATGAGAAACCGTTTTGTCCTTCAAACGCGTTTAATGTCTACATCCACTGCAAATATGCGTTCATTTAGGCAGATGGATGGATGCAGCGCTACAGCTCCATCTTCACGTGAATGTTTTGTGGTCTCCATTAAATGAGACTGTTGTCACTACAAAACAAAGGTGATATCAGGAGCCCCATTTATCATTCCGCATAGTAAACAAACCATCGGCGGACAAAATTTGTGTTTTTGTTTGCCGGACCAAAAAACCCAGCTCGACAAGCATTGCATGAGCCTGCCTGTCATATGCGTGCAGGGGCAAGTGAGATCGGTGCAGCATGTTACCTTACTTTAAGTTAATAAAAAATGCTCATTCGGGTTTGGGCGGTAACTGCCAGTCAGTCTTCCATCCATATGCTAACCTACACTGATTCATTATGAGCCAATGAAGTGTGACTAAAAAAAACACGCAAAGCGAGATTCCTGCAAAACATGACAGACGTGTGTCGAAAGAGACATAATTAATGCGATATTTTACTTATTAAGATAAAAGTAATAGTTACACCAACTTACCACGTTTGAATTGATAGTTGGTTAACCTCTTATTTGTATATTAGTACCACAAAATGTCTTTTGTACGTAGAGTTAAACAAATAATGGCAGTGATACACAGCCCCTCTTCTTTTGAACATCATCTCCGGCGTTCCACTTGGTCATCCTCTAGCGTCGACTGTTACAATACAGTCAGTGTTGGGAGAAAAAAACCACCAACCGACCGCTCCAGTCACCAGATGTGCGTGTGATTGAGGGGATATTTGACTACAATGTCACTGATCCTTCTTGGCATTCCAACTGGACCAGGAGCTCTGACCTGTTTGGGAAATGTGCTAAGAAAATGAGGAATGCGTTTGCCTTCTGATAGTGTTCAGCACTAGTCGTTAGAGCGCTGGCCTAAAAGGGGGCTTGAAATGGTTCGTAGGGATACGGTATCGGATCGTTTCCACTTTGCCATTGTTTGTTGCTTCAATGCTGGTCAGCCAAACCCATCTGGGTTCTATCCAGCTAGTAGAGAGGTGAAGGAGGGATTGCGCGTTCCCTTATTCAACATCTTCATGCAGGCATCGTAGACAGCTCCTTAACAAGCTGTTCCAAATGGTTCACGTCCACGGTTAGTGTCTCTTCAGCTGTAAACAGCCATCCTGCAAACACGGGACAAAGGTAGTTGCCGAAGGTATACGTCATGCTCAATCCCTATGTTAGGGATTGTAAGGGATCCTTCCATCAGCAGTATATACCCATCTTCCGTCTCGCTAAAATTTATCATTCAGTGGGGATAGCTGTCCTTTATGATCAGATTCGCTTTAGTCTGCCACCGATGTAGCTGGCGGAGACTTTCCTGAAGACGAGAGGATTCATAATGCCAGCGCGGAAGATGCACTGGCGATGTACAGATGGGTTGAGGAGCTACCGGCATGACTTGGAGAGCACACCACTGGGCAGAGATGCAAAGACGGGGTTTTGAGTGTCCGTGACACAAAAACGGTGCGATGAAAAAATAAATAAAACATTACAGTTCGTACAAAAATTTAGATGGAATGGAGGTCGGTGAAAAGTGGCAAAGGATGTTTAACAAGGAATTAGGTATGAGAAGGTTATGCAAAATTTCTTAAAATTATAATCAACCTGCATTATTTTTTCCTCTTGCCCAGATGACTTAAATGGTGGTGCAGTTATCAAAACGACTCACAAAGATGACTTATTGTAACATGTAGGGAATTTTGAATACATGCAATTGTCTCGCGCTTCATGAATGCATTAGGAATAGAATTAACCTCGGTCCCTTAGCCGCTGAAACTTTTTGTAAACTTGTCGTATAGCCTTTGGGAGATGGTGTGATAGCGACATGAAATGGTTTAAAGAGTGTGATCCCAGTGATGACTCATCCAAAGATAGGTACACGCTGATCATGACAATCCTCTGATCTTAATAATAAAGGATTGTGCATTGCCTTGAATAAATCAGGATTGACACGTCAAGACTTTTAGTTATACCTAAAGTGAATGGTGGCCGAACAATTTGTTTAGGCCAGCATAAAATGGGGAAGTTATTAAGCAGATTGACATCACATTCATTTTTTGAGATGATAAGCGGGTTTAAACGCCGTCATCTTGTATTCCTTATTTTTGTCAATCGTCACATAAAACAAAGCCTTTTGTTTGCTGTCCGAATTGGGATGAGGTAAGGCTTTTGTATTTCAACATACCATTAATTGCCCTTAAACAATTAACACAATACACACTTTACACCTCCTAGACACGAAACACCTAATTCCCACCTAACTGCTTTGTGTGTGTGTGCATGTGTGATGAGCTGCAGACAAAACAGTTCACTAGTCGAAGGCTGAACAAGTTATGGCAAGTTTAGCGACTAATGGGAAAATCATGTTTTTACAAGGAAGTGCAAAATCACATATTATAAAACTGATTGGTGAAATGATTGGCACATTAGGGTGGGAGGAATTACTGCTTCATCCTCATTATTTCATAGTTTCCCGATAATAACACTTTAAGTACCGATTATCGCCCCCATCTTGACGTCAGGAATTCACATGCAAAATAGACGGACAGAGAACTAATTTGATATAGAAATGGTGAAGAATAAATGCTTGCATAGACGTTAAACTAAAAAACGTGCATCTTGTAGGAATAATGACTACTAATGAAAACTACTGCAAGCAATTTCCTTTAATTACTTAAGTTTTGTTACAAATTTTCCTAAACTTATTTGGTAGCCTTATAGTCTTGTTGGGTTAAGCCTGTACCCCAATTCATTTCATCCAGCAGTGGAGAATGCCAACTATGCATTTTCAGCCTTGAAAAACAGCTGCATATGTAGTATGAAAACCGCCCATTGGTGGTGCATTCCTGTTTTACTTTTGCCAAATTTTGACAACCACATTCCCAAATTTGGCCTAGCAGGCTGCGTGGACAACCCCGTGCTTTGCTCGCAGAAAGTTGACATGAAAAATGGAGGTGACATGCGGCGCCTAAATTAAAGTTGTGATCTTCGTGGCGCAGCCGCTGTTTTAATCACCCGCAAATAAAAATAAAAAGGGACTGACTTAAAAGTATCCTAGTCAAGTGAGCGCTGACTTGGCTGCATTCATACTAATGAAATTTAGAAAACTAGCTGTGTTATTGGGTAGACTAATGATCGTATTCCATTCCTTCACAATACATTGAGTATCTATGTGAATATTGCCTCTAAATCTCTAAAGAAAGGATATTTCATTAATGGACGTAATAGGGCTAAGTAACCCATAGAATGTTAGACAAATCATGTAAATGGCAACAAAACTTAGCCTTCTGTCATTCTGTCCTGTTTGTGCTGCCTTCTGTTAGTGTTCTGACGGACTAACTATAGTATGTCGTGGCTAGAATCACTTGCATGCTAGCATTTATTCTACACTGACTTCAAAGGTCAGGACCTACTCTTTTTAAAGTCGAAAAATTCAAACTATGGATAAAAAATTGACAGGCCGTAATTGTGTTAAAAAATAATTACATGACAGTCATAGTGATTTTGGAAACGGGAACTGTCAACAGCGCAGGCATTATTAATCCTATTGAGAATGCTAAGCCAGACAAATGAAAAGTCTCTATCCATGGATAAAATGACATTGTTTTCCCGACTGAAAGCAGCTTTAAGTCAAGAGAAAAGAAATTAGTAGATGCAGGAATTTACAAAAAAAATAGAATGCTTGTAAAATTTGAAGCCAATTTTACATTGGGCCTTGCAGACTGGGATATTAATTATGCAAAGACAAACCATTTTTTAAACAGAAGTGATTTAACCTAGGTTATCAATACTCTAAAGTAAAAAGGATATTTTTAGACATTAAAATTTATGCTCAGAAAGTGACTTTACGTGTCGCTATTCGTTTTTATTACCGATGATATTTCGCGGTGGTTTTAGGTTGCCCCTATCAGTTAGCGTCCATTGTTAGTGACATTTTAAGGCTTTTACACGAACAGGGACTATAAAAATCGTATGATACTAGAGATACATTTTACTCAATAACAAATACAGTGATGGATTAACTTTAAATCCATGGTACCTCCGTTGGCGATCCTCAAGTGGGCATCGCTGAGATCCTATTTTGACTACAAACAAGCGTCTGGTGCTGTCTGTAGGTGCTTCCGGTAGGAAACTGTACTATCTTTCCCTTTTTATGGTTTCAAGCGTTTATAAGTCTCTCCATAATGTCTTTGTTCCGTTTCCTTACTATCTCACTAGTTGAGTAACCACGATTCCAGGTGTTCGCTGCTTACAAAGACGAAACTCGTCTCAAGCTCTTATCGGGTCCTCCATCGGGGTAAGGCGCCATCTGTACTGTAGAATATTCAAATAAACTGCTTTCATTCGTCAAAAATTAGCGTGAGTGCGCAGGAATACAAATTGAGGGGAATCATTCAGGCGTTAGGAAATAGGTGCTAGAAGTGAAAATTTCCAATTTCATGAACTGGCAAAGGAGACGACTTCTATGAAGGCACTTCAAAAAACGCTTATGCGGTACTTTGGGTACTTGTTTAACTCTTCGTTTTGGTTTCGCGGGCACTTAGAGCTCTGCGATTGCAATTCCTCCGGGTGGCATGGCCTCTGGGCCACAATAGTAGCCCTCCAGCCCCTCTGTACTTCGTCAACACATGCTTCGCCCTAGTATTGTGTCTTCTTTCGACCCCATGGGGGTCTCAAGGCCTTGAACCTACTTTGACACACTTTGCTTTTATTTCACATTGATTCCTAAGCTTATCCTAGGGACAAGATCTACTTTTGTCGAAAGTTCAGAACAAAAACGCTTATTTGTGCTCGTACAAACCGCTTGCCATCAGCATGGGCATTTCGTCGCCTATAAAACCCAGCCTCAAAGTTGGACCAAATTCATCCACTCGTGCCACAATCTGTTCAAGATGACATGCGGTGTTCAAGCGAGCCTTGTAACAAAATTTTGCCTTCTAGTCTCTACTCAGAGTGGGCAACATTTCAAGCGACCATTATCCTGCATAAAAGTTAAGTCGATAATCCCTAATCACCATAAATTTAGTACAGAAGGGGGTTCTGAAATGCGTAACGGTCGTCCATGTCCTCGCAACATTGCAGATGGGTGTCGCTTAACCATTTGGCTTCGCAAAGGTGAGATTTCATTTAATTGCGGTTATAGCTAATCCCTCCAGAATATTTAAAAGTACATGCTCATAACTATAAACGGAAAAGAAACGACTGTCCTTGATCAAATACAATGGGCCGAAAAATAGGCTAAAAATATGGTTACAATTGCAAAAAGGCCTTTATAAATAAAAGCAAAACTTACAGTTGATGCAACCACACTTGTCAAATTTTGCATGTATTCTTAAAAAAGGAAAATAAATCACCTCCTAAGGGCCAAAGACGGGAAAGTGGTGAATAATTTTTGTTTTACGGATGTTAAACTTCCACATATTTCCCGTAACTTTTCCTACCCATTTGTGGCAAAAATCCACCACCTTAACATTTGCCGGTTATAAAAAAATGACAAGGAACAAACTTGGCTGGCTTTAATTGTGTAATCAAACAAAATGGTCAGGAATATGAGGCAGAGTTCAGCACGCAGATTTGATTTTTTCCTGTCTTTAGCTAAATAAAACTCTTAAAAACCAATTGTTTTGACACAATGGACTAATAGCCACATTAAGGCCTACTTTTTCAACTGGGTTAATTATGTACGAGTGCTTTTAATAGATAAGGTTGCAAGTGCACATTTTAATTGGGTAGGTTGCTAGTCTTTCTTTGTGATGTGTCGGTCGTTTCTTAGGCAAGGCATCTGTTAGTCCCTTTACTAATTTGCCTCTGACACTTATTTATATGTCATGGGCCTTTGTGGGCAATCTTTCTCTGTATCTCTGCCGCTTGATTCTGGGCAGCACATCACTCCTTGACTTTGTTTCAAGGCTTTGTCTTTGTTTCTCTGCATTTTAATTTTCCCCTTGCCCCATTTTTATGTTTTGGAGGTCTTGCATACACATTTGTTGTGTTTAATATGTCTTGGGAGCCCATGCTTTGGAAGATGGGGGTCATGGTTTCGTCTATTTCGTTTCCTCTTACCGGAGTTTGCTAATTTTGTCACTTAGATACAGATACCTATCCTAGTTTCAAAACGAAGGCGTTTCTATCCGTGGTGCTTCTGCTAACACAGCTCGCGACTTACGGGTTGTACTAGTGTTTACAATACTTTTGTCTCACTTTTAGGCAACGGCTCCGCAGGCGCCCCTTCATGGGCGTGTTATTGTCACGGATATGGAGTTTCTTCCGTCCTGAGGGCACCAAGATAGTGCTGGTGGGCCTGGACAATGCGGGCAAGTCAACTATCCTTTACCAGTTCGTGCTGAATGAGGCGGTTCAAACCTCACCCACCATTGGTAGTAACGTGGAGGAATTCAAATGGCGCAACCTCCACCTTGTTATGTGGGATCTGGGTGGGCAGGAGTCGTTGCGACCCACATGGAGCACCTACTATGCCGGCTCGGAGTTCGTCATCCTCGTCATCGACAGCACCGACCGCGACCGGCTCCCTATCTCCAAGTCGGAGCTCTATGCCATTCTGGCGTCAGAGGACTTGCGCAAAGCGAAGATCCTCATCTTCGCCAACAAGCAGGATGTCATCGGTTGTATGTCAGTGGCGGAGGTAGGACATAAACTGAACCTCACCTCGATCAAGGATCATCCTTGGCATATTCAAGCTTGCTGTGCGCTCACTGGGGAAGGGTATGTGGATGCCCACTTTTTTTCTCTATCTTGCGTTATTTGTTCTTTTGACGTAAAATACACTTATCCGTTCGTTTTGGGCTGGCATCCAGCATCTGGGTTACTTCTATCGCCTGATGAAGCAGCCACTAGTACTCAATGTTCTCATATCACAGCTTTGATTTTATCATTGCTATTTTAGTAGACTTCTCATATATTATTTAGCGTTCTCTTTGTTACTGCAAACTATTTTGGTGGCATTCTGCAAAGCTAAGCTGGGAAAAGTTTTCACATTGAGGCTTTATTCTCAAGGCTAATTACTGCACTTCGAACTTTATGTTCCATGGGGCAACCAGCTCTTAAGTAGCATTTGGACTGGTTTTCCATTTTTGTAACGAAGTAATGTGTTTAGCGTTCAAATTTATTCGGCTTTAAATGCTATCTGAGACAATTTTTCTCGTGAAAACGTTTCAGAGTTTCATCCGATATTGTAAACAATGCATATCGCTTCGACTAAATTTTAACCTTAAGAAACTAACCTTTGTGTACAATTTATTACACGAGTAGCTGTTAGGTAGCATAAAGGTTACGCTTACCTGTGTGAAATAAAATAGGGATTCAATGGCTACCAATTGAATCATATCGTACGTGGAGTTTTCTCTGGGTTCTTTTACGCAGTTGACAGTCCGAATTTCTTTCATTAATATAAACTAGCAGGATTATTTGATTTAAATCGACCTTTGAATTTAAAGTCTTTGTAAATTTAATTAAAATTGGCTCAGTATTACCTACCATAGTGACATCATAAGTATAGGCGACAACATTGCCTGCAAGATGATCAAAATGTCTCTTTGATTACCAGCACGTTATTCGCGCCTTGCATGAGTAACGCTGATGTATGGAGCACCTGAAAATACAGTTCTGTTTTTGCAAGCACTTCGGGCGGATTGTACTTTGTTTTATCTGTTTGGACTATTTAGCGAATTTATAGTCTTCGTTCTTGAATTTAATTTCGTATAATCTGCAGTAGTGATTCTGTTACATAAACATTCGACCGTTGTGGCGGCGACACTATCACCATGGCTAACACTTGTGGTTAACCACTTAGTTAAACAGATTTTTTGTCATTTGTCGTTTTGGTTAAATCGACAGTTCTGTAGGCACAGCAATCACGGGACTTAACGCTTTCAACGACCACTTTAAACAAAATCGGTGCGCTCACGAAGGCTGGCAATTCAGCAGACTTGCCAATCAGCTTCTAAATTATACATTTAGCACGGGATTATTTGGAATGCAAAATCGCTCCAATGAGTTGCACAGTTAAGAAGAGCGGTCTCATTGTTTCTTTTCGTATTGGTGCCCTATCATCCAGTCACAGCATTTGTTTGCGAAATTACACAAAGGTTAATCGTACAGACTTGCGCTCCTTATAAGTCGTAATAACTTTCATTATTGCGAAATGTCGTCATTTGTACCGTGGGCGTTAATCCAGCTAACCGACCGATTGTCTGACTAGCTTTTCTTCATGTGCACTCCTCATTTCTTTGTGCATGGTGAAGTACTTTCCTGTATACATAGATTGAATTTATTTTGGCTGTTTGCATCATTGCTTTCTGCCTCCAGAACCGTACATTCTTGTTTCTTTTTTACCCGCATCGAAGATGACAGGTACTTGTTTTGATTTTCATTCCGACCGAAAGGTTGACTTTCTGATAGTATTTTTTGTCTTTTGATGCATATGGAAGTACCTGTGTTCATCTAGATTCGACATTTTTTATTGAAACCGGCTCACTGGTAATTGTAAGGTTATATTTCCAGAAAGCAAATAACACACTTTAGTGAGACGACTATCAGACCCTTTATTTTTATCAGATTATGTGAAAATTTTATAAGCCGATAAAGATGTTTTTTGTGTGCTTTATTCGCCAAAGTTAGAAGTTAGACCTTTCTGCAATCCGCTGCTTTGTAATTTTACCAAATCCGAATCTGAGACAGCTTTTTTGGTATTGGAATCGCTCCATTAAGTACGGAATTGTTTCTTCGGCTTGTGCCGCTTTGAATGCTTTATTAGGCTGTGTTTATAGGTCTCTTATCCGCATAGCAACTATACTACTCTTTTATCAAAATATCTTTGTCGATCACCATTGATATGCTTTGATAGATACCGATTCCCAGAATGAATCTAATTAATTGGAATTTGTTTTCTGTTGGTCGGTGTTAGAGAAGAAAAACGATGTACTCCAGTTTAGTTATCTCGAAAAACCGCAAGTCAATAGAAATCAGTTAATCTTTAGGGACTACTTTATTTGGCATCATGCCATATCTCATTGATTAAATCCTCATCAAAGACTAGGTCATTTCAAAGATCATTGAGGCGGTTTTGTGCTCTTTAATCTTGTGAAGTGACTTTCCAGGACCAAAATAAAGTTGGTATGTAGCCTTACCCGGTACTAATTTATTGAAAGAAAGGAAAGTTTTGTATTCTGTGAAAAAAAAGGGGGCACCAATGATAAAAGACTAGGAAAGTGTTGTGTTTTGAGAGACGCAGATATGTGGATGGGTTGAGTCGTCATGGCACACGATCCCCATCACGTATCTGCTCTCTCTGAAATTTTTGATGTAGAATTAGTCGCTAAACATTGCAGTTTGGTTGCTTGTTCGGAAATGATGGAAGAATTCACATGAGGACCATTTCGAATTGGAGGTGCAACCACCAAAAGAAAAGTACATGATGAAGCTATAATTGGTTGGTTGATAGTGAGGGAATAAACTCAACCGTCTTGTGACTCAACACAGGAATAAAAGTGGAGCACAACATGCCAGCTATGTATCACCCAGAAGATGAAGCGAAGTACCATCCTGGAACCCGATTAGTTTATTCATGGTGAAGAGGAAACCATATTTTGATGATCTATATTTGACTCTTCCTTTCATTTTAAAGCAAATGAAACCTTGCATTTTGTGAGGTCTGTTGAGTGCTCAGGTTAAATTTTGCCATCACTACGAGTTCAGCGCTCAGAACCAATGTAGCATCGAGAAAATCGAATGGTTATCTGATGATAAATGATCTTTTGGTATATGAATTCCCCTTACTCATTCTTCACAAAGAAAGGGAAAAGGAAATTGCACATTTCATAACGGAACAGCGTCAGGTTCCAGTGATGTCATGTGATGCTTTGCTGCTTCTTGAATGGACAGATTGATTGTCTGATTGAAAGTGAAGAAACCGTGGATTTATGGTTTTTATTAAACTTTTTCAGTGTGGAAGAAATTTAGTCAATTCACGTCCGGCCTGTTAACCAAGTCTGCAGAGAATGGGGGGTCCACATATCCGCCCTTCCATTACAAACTAAGATCGCGGATAAATATGGAATTCCATTCCTTAGCGAGAAAATGTTGCATTCAGAACTAGCTATGGAATCACTAACGGTTCTGTGGTTGGTTGGTTTGGTAATAAAGAAGAGATTTAGTTGTACATGAACCCCATTATACTGTTTCATTAAGACAGTATCCAGTCTTTAAAAGCGACGACGGAATTACGCGAAGCGGTGCATCACTTTGCATTCCTTTGAATTTCAGCCTTACCCAAGGCCTGGAGTGGATTGCCTCTCAGGCGGGCAAATAACACCTTGGTTTACGTGAGCTGCTCAAAGCGCACTGCACACTCCAAGCCACGACGATCCCAATCATCCGGTCATCCAGTCGCGATTCCTGAACGTGTGTGTGTCCTCCGACTGCAACCGCATTGTCACTTTCCTTGTACAGTCTGTCCTCGCCCCTACTTCCCCATGCCTTACAAGTTATGTCCCCTCCTTCTTTCACGCACTAATTAACTTCCCTTTATGTATACCTCTGCTCCCCATATTAACTCTTGTGATTGTAATTTTTACAAACTGCGTGTAAGATGAACGGAAAAAGCTGAGATGTTTTCCTGCCCCTTTCATCGACATCTATGTTGAATGGAAAGTGGTCTCCGAACCACACATGATGTTTTGCCTTTGGGTGGTAGGAATTCGATTGAGCGTTCATTTGGTGGCGTGATGGTGCTATTTACACAGTCCACTTTATCCCCTCGAGGTTTGGATCGTAGAAAACCTAGCAGAAATATTGTTGAAATCGGTGGGTTCGTGAGTGGGTGGTTCGTGGTTTCTCCTTGATCGAAGTAACTATGCACAGTACTGAACGTAAATTAAGGGGTTCTGGTCCAAATTGAAGTGCAGGTGATCCACTTTAGGCCGACAAGCCTTGCTTTTTAAGACAGGATTGGGTTCTTATTTGCTGTGGTGATCAAGACTACTTTTTTGGATTTGGACTGTATTGTGCAAGAATCGAGGTATTGAAGGCGATATTTAAAGAATTAGTTGTGAAATTGTGGAGGTTCAGCCAGATAGTGGTCCTAACAACTATATCAGTTTAAATACTTCCTGATGCAATCAAATTATTCACGCGGTCGTTTTACGATTTGTACACCTTCATTATGATATTTTACGCTAAGAAAATAAGTTAATTCTATTTTCCCATTCTTTAATCTTGAATTGAAATATTTAGTAGAATTATCATACAACTTGAATGCTCATAAAAGCTCCCACTTAGCAGATTCCACGTTAATGAATAGGTACAGGGCGGGGTCAACAAAACCTCAGCTGATTGTTTTAGTGAGCAAGCGGAAAGCCTGGCCTTGGTAACAAATTGGGATATCAAAGGTCCTAGTTCTAGTTTCTAAAATCTATGAGACTGTTTCAAAGCCTTATTACTGCGTTGAAAGTGCATATTTTAGTTCTAGCTTTTACTATTGGAAATATTTCCCGCGTGGTAAATGGCCCAATCCCTGTAGTTTTCAATGGTAATAAACCTTATTCGCAAGATGGACCTCAAGGGTTTGGTGCATTCAATTTACAGGATTTATGCCTAGAAATAATACGGAAAATATTAAATGAACAAGGCCTTTTCAAGTGTGTTATTTGGTGTGTTGATTCCGCGGGTTGCACTTCCACTCAGCGGTATGAGCAAGCCGCTAAACCTCAACTTCAACACTTCGGCAGGGATGCAAATCGCTTCGTACTGAAGTAGACTACTACTGCCTCAGGGGAGGTTAGGTTTCCCATAATATGTTAAGTACCCTTTTTCCAACCCATGAAAAAAAAATGTTAAAGAGCCAACAGTCAAAACGTATGTTTGGGACTGATATCACTGAAAAACTATGATTTGACACCCTTTGGGAGTAAACACATCTTTTTCGAGTTGTGCGTATAAAACGATTAATCGAAGTCGTTCTTATTAAAATCATGCCTGTATTTTAAAATGCCGTGAATACAAACTCATCCCAAATAAGTTAAGGGAAGTTTATGAAGGAATATTAAAACTGGGAAATCAAGTAAAACTACGGGCTTTTAAAGAATATGAGGAAGATGAATGTGCACATGAACATCCTAGGAATCAGATGTAATAAGGAGCACACAATCTGATCATGTAAAAAGTGTGTGATCATTTTGGAGTTAACCGTAGTGCGATCCATCTACTCGAAAAATCCATTCATTTATGTTAGACAGACAGAACTGTACAACACAATTAACCAATGCCTTTTGAAATGTTTTGCCTTAGATTTTTAAATTTACGATGTAATCAATTCATTTAACCTATAATCATTGTGCTAATAACTAATAAACAATTAGAAATGGTGCCAAGTGGTTTTGTCACGTTTTAACTGTTCTCAAACTCTTACTTTACAAACAGTAAAATAAACGAAAGACAACTTAGTATGCAGTTTCATTATACGTCTCCGAACTTGTGTATTCCTAGCTCTTCCTTCGTTTAAGTGAATTGCTAGGGTCCGTAGCACTTTTAAACCTTACCGTGGTAATGGTGAGCTTCTCCCGGGACATCTGTTTTCATCAGTTTTCTGAATTCCGCACATAGTTTTGTTAGACCCTTGAATAACAAAGTTATAACTTTACCTCTTTTGTTTTGACACCATCTGCCGATCGAGTAGGATCGCCATTACACTTGTATCTCGCGTCACTCCTGAGTCTACCAAAGCACACCTCATATTCTTTAGTCCATAGGCTTTGCTAAACCGAGGTCATTGGTCGTTTCCTTGCTATAATGGTCCTATTTTACCTAGGCTGAAGAAGTTAATCCCAAAGCATACCCTTTGGCCAGTCCGGAGTTAACCGGGAAGATTATTGAGTTGCTGAAACAAGCTGCGTCTTACAAGCAGCTCAAAAAGGGTGCCAATGAGGCTACCAAGGCTCTGAATCGTGGCAAGGCCGAGTTTGTCGTCATGGCTGCGGACACAAACCCCATTGAAATTGTTCTTCACATTCCTCTCGTCTGTGAAGACAAAAATGTACCGTACATTTTCATCCCATCTCAACAGGGTCAGCTTTTTCAAACCTTGTATTTTTTTCCGTTCCCTAGCTTGCTGAAATGAGATTTCTTTGTCTCTCTTCCTAGCTTTGGGTCGCGCCTGTGGCGTGTCCAGGCCGGTGATCGCTGCTGTTGTGACTGACAGCGAGGGTTCGCAGTTGAAGCCGCTCGTCAGTAACATCCAAATGAGTATTGAAAAGCTATTGTTATAACTACCATCAAGTTTGTGTATTCCGTGTATATTCATTACCATTGTGATGTCCATTTTTACCGTTATTGTATTTACTCGATTTTGGAGTCCAATTATCTGGCTGACGGGTCATGGCTAGTTAAGGACCTGGTTCGTATAGTCGAAGTGAATTCTTTATGTCGGTACTCGGGATGATATTCGGTATTTCTGAGTTACTAGCGGCGCCTGTGTTCGGTCGAGCTCTTGGGGTTATACTGATCCTTGCGTTTTGACGGTTTTTAGGTAACAATGTGGTTATGTACTTTGGGCGACTCTCAGCTACTTACTGAAAAATGTATTCGGACTGTAGTTTTCAGTAAACTTGTATCCAAAGGTAAAATGTCGGATGATGAGTTGTTGCGTTTGGATGTCAGAACTGGCAAGTTCTTGGTATGCTTCGGTGGACGATTTCCCCGTTTTTGAGTCACAAATTGTAAGCTTTAACTGCTGACGTATTTTTTGCATCAACAAGGTGCCTTTTCGACAAGTCGTAGGAATCAAGAAACTTAAAGTGCTGCTTTTTTCGGGGGCTGAATAGCCTTTCTCGGAGACTCATGTAATTTCCAGCACAAAGTGATTCATCTGGGCATAAGTCCTGTTGTGTGTCGGCCTAGGAACTTAGGTTGATGGCTTGCGTTTGAATGTAGCTCCATTCACTGGTAGTTTCGGCTATACGGTCGCTCTTCCACTTTTCGCCAAACCCAATTGTGGATTACCAGTCATATTAAGTGCCCACGTATCGCTGTGGAAGTTCCTGAACTTGCTTTGATCGTAGTGCAGCCGAACAGCCTCTTTGATTTAACATTCAATCACTCGAAGTTCACCCTGAGTGGAGACGGTGAGTATTGAAGCGCAGCCCTGACGCACTTAAGAAATACTGAGATAAAACCCCAATCGAATCATCTGAGTATGATAATGGTAATCTCTCAATCATAATCGGTGGCGCCACGAGTCTTCCTTGAGCTTGCAGCAACTCGCGGCCACGCAGAAAGTTCATTACTAGACGAAAGAGCTAAGAGGCTATTGGCACTGACACAAAGCCAAGCAGCTTTGCAATCGGCAGAGACTAGGTGGTTTTCTATGGTGGGGGTGCCGAACAATGTATTTTGTATAGAGTGACCGGGGAGCTATAGATTTGGCTCAAAGGACATACTGTTTACCAGAGGAACAAATGCGAAACCCGAAGAGCGTACGCATCTTGGCATGCAATTAAATAAAACATGAAATCATCACAACGTTCAGTTTTGGCCTCCATCAAAGTAGCTCATTAGGCATGTCATAATTCGTCTCCGCTACTGAAGAAAACTGCATAGTCATTGAGCTAACACAATTTTCTGGATGGTAGTGTGCAAAATATGCCCCAAAACAAGATTCGACATAATATAAGGCTTTTACCCTTCATTTGAAATCGTCCCTGATAGGGCATTACACTAAACCGGCATTGAGGCAAGTGGCATAATTTACCACTCACATTGCACACTTGACTCAATTTCACCTAAGGTAACAGATTGCAATGAGTTTTCTGAATCCAGTACAAAATTTATCCCTAATATGATTCACCCTCTTTTGAAGAAGTGAACAGCTATCATTTCGACAGTTGACAGCTGGGATTGAACAAACATTATTTCAGATGAGTAATTCTGAAGTGAGTTTAATGAAAAATTAAACAGTGGTTGGAAAGAACTTGGCAAAAAATTAACACTGACAATAGTCTGCAGAAAAAAAGGGGAAGTGGAGTACATGGCACATTTAGCGACGCTTCATGTTTATTAGGAAGTCCAAATTCTTCCTTAGATTCCTTCATTTTTTCGAAATTTCCGACTTGAATAAATTTATAAAGATATTAGTAAAAGCCACTCTTTTTGAAAACCAACACGTGTAATAATGGTAGGGATTAAAAGAAAAGAGGGTGCATTAATGTTTCTTCCTATCTATCAGAGTTAATTACCTTAAGGACGTAGATTTTTATCGTTGTAATAATCTTCGGCTGATTGCCAAGACCTCCCTTTTCAAAGCTTTGTGTAGAAAACCTCCTCGTGGCAAAACGCTATTGAGTGGTAGGTAGGTGAGTAACGAAATCGGATGCATGAATTCTTTCCCCCAAAATAGGAAGACATTTTTTGCACGATATGAAGATTAATAACTGTCAACGTCTACTCGAAGCTTACTTATTTGAATGCCATACAGGTACCATAGTACGGAAGGAAGCAAGGTCGTCCTACTGTCAACATTCGCAACAAAATGCCACCGACACTTATAATTTTGGGAAAAAGAACCTTAACTGCATTTTTTTTGGAGGACGTAGAAGATATCAGGCTATTATGGTCTATGTAATCCTTTGGTTGGCTGCTTAGCTCTCGGTTTTCGTAAAGAGATATTCAAGGCTCCGCCTTTTTACTTCCTCTGTCAGTAGTCCCCCAGAGCTTACACATATATAATGTTCTCTTTTGACTTCAAGGAAGTCCTGCTACACTGTGTTTGTGGCAGCGGAAAGCGAATCTGATCCCAAAGGACAAATATCCAGTCTTCTATTACCGGACACTAAATTTTAACGTGATCGAAGAAGGCCATATGGTGCGGATGAGAGAATCTGTGACGACCTCTACCAGAAGGTTTGATAATGATGTCCACTTGCAGCAAACAGCCGGCCCCGAGTTCTGTAGGGATGCTATCCACAATCGGAGCGTCACTAGCTGTGGCCGCGAATCATCTGGTAAAGCGCGTTACGAAGCTGTCCATGGTACCTACATGAAGAGGTCACTTAAGTAGACATGCAATACCTCCTCCACCTCTCCATTAGCTAGATGAAACCCCGATAGATATATGACTGGGCAGCATTGAAGTGAGAAAGAAGTGGTGAACAGGAATAGACGCAAAACGTTACCCCCAAGAAGCTATTAAAAACCCCATCCCTTGTTATTTGGTTCTGCTTTTAGGCCACTTTTCTTATCACTAACGGTAGACATATGAGATGGCCAGCACTTTCCCCTTCCTCCAATACAGATCCTAAAAAGGACGAACCTCCGGACCCAGCGGAATTGACAAGAGGCATCAGTGACGTTGCGGTCAGGGAACTTCTCGGTTGCATGCAAATTCGATGACTGGCGCGGTTGGTTGGTGGGTGCTATCTTATAGCATCGACTACATTGCGATGGCCGATGAGGGAGGTCGACCAATGGGAACGCTGGGCACGGAGTTCAAAATATAAGATGGACTGATGTAATGCCTTAATTGTTTGTTTAACGACCAGCTTTGGTGACGGGGTGCTTAAGCCTCCGCGATTGTGCTTCCATGACCTGCGCGTCTTGCCAGTAGCTTTCTTCCCTCCAGCCATTCTCTGCGCTGACAATTCTTATTATGCCCTAATATTGCATTTTCGTTTGTCACGAGAAAAGTCTCGAAACGCTAGAGCAGTGATGATTTCAAAAGTATAACAAAACTTATCAAATTTGAATTAGTTGACGTCTTTAACCCCTCTCTTCTCAAATGATCCAAGAAATGCTTATTTTGGAAAACATTTAATATAACCTTGCCTTTTTCAAAATTTATCGTTATGAGATAGGCTTATGCTCTCTTTAGGGCAATAGGCCAATGTACGCAATAAAAAACCCTAAATTTTATGTCACCTATCTAATAAAGTATGATTCACAATCGTGAAACTAGAGCTAATTCAAATCGACTAATTTTTGTGATACTTTCTAAAGGCAGACGCGAATCTTTCACTCCTCAGCAATTCGGTTTCCAAACTACTGTCGTGGCATTTTCTTCTTCTCATCCAAGTCGCCAATGTCTTAGTCCTTTAGTGCCCTTACACCAGACCTACACGTAGTTTGGAATGCATTTTTCAAGTCCGTGCTTTCCCCCAAGGTGTAAAAAGATTGCGACTCAGTATAAATCTGGAGAAAGGATGGCGGGTCGTTGAGTGGCCACAGGTAACCACCCAAACCACACAAATTAAAGAGCTCACCTAGGCGGATGCAATAGTAGTCTATAGAAGGGAAGAGAATGCTATAGTAACACGAGTTATTTATTTAACCAGTTCACCCGAAAATCAGTTTATCGTCTGAATGTGCGCATTTAATCAGCATGGTTCCAGAACACACGAGTCAGAAATCACAACTAATTGCATAATGATATAACTTAGGAATTCTTCAATGTATAACTATCAGTTTAGTTAACGAACCGCTTAGGACCCTGCCAGTATACCTTGCCGGGCCTCTGAACCAGCCCAGTAACCCCAGGCCCCTCTGTACGTCAACAATACACATTCTGCCATCGTTTTATGTCTTCATTTGTCTTCAAAGAGGTGTCTGAGTGCTACAAATTTAGTGGAACATGACAAATACACAGTCAGGCAGCTGCAGGACTACAGACTTGAAGCGTGGGTTTCGCAAACTGGCATAATCTAAACTAAGATGAACGGAGAGCAATTTGGATGCATTAGGACGGCTTTTAAACGTTTACCTCAAATTTGTTAATCACTTAGCTTTAAAAGTCGGGTGCGTATAGGTAGGATTGAAGTGTCACATTTTAGCAAATCGGAAGGCATCAGCGAACACGTGCCACCCATCAAAAGAAGATAATTTTCTTCATTACGCAGCATTTTTTACTTTATTAACGCCAGTTTGCCATTACGGGTCATGAGGACAATCAGTTTTACAAAAGGTGTTTCGAGAGTCCGTTGCAAATACAATGGAAGACTTCTGTCGAAGTAGAGTGATGTAAGGTTTGACATTTTCGTTTTAAACTTTCGGGCAGATATTTCAAGCACTGCTTGTGCAAGACACATCACAGTTTATTCACTCTACTGTAAAACCAACGCATTTAACTTCATTCGTGCCTAATTTGATGAACAAATAAGTCAACAAGTTTGAATTTTTATTCCCTTATCTCCGAAACTGTCACCGTTTTATGTTTACGGTGGCTAGTCAACCTGTGGCACTCTTCACGACAGGCACGAGCCGTGCTTTTATCAAACGGATGTCGAAGTTGTGAACACAAGGGCAAATGGATAAGGGCATTGAACATGTGCACGGAACAATGGCACAGCAGTATCCACCAATGCGAGGAGATGATATTGTAGATGAGGAGGAAGGCCGGTGTCTCAAGAGCATAGAAGACTAGTGAAGCCAGGAAGAGGATGATTGCGTGGTTGCTGCAATCTCGGAGAATCTCTATCCACAGGTCGACAACCGGTCTGTCGTCAAGGTAATCCAAATAGGAGCGAGCACTGCATATTTGGCAGTGTACAAGAAATTGGAGAATCACAGTGAATACAAATGTGCCTATGAAGACACCGAGAGTGACAATCAACACAATTTTTAGAGCTTCTACACGATTTTCAAACGAGCTTTCTTCAGCAGAGAAGAGACCTTCACTCATGCGGTTTATGGTTAAAATTAGGGCACAGGTCATGTGAACTAGACAGAGAAGCAGGATTATTGCCAAAAGTACGACAAAGGAGGTCTTCTTGAGGGTGAATTGAGGCGGAAAGACAGTGCTAACAAACACTATGCTTGTATTCACTAAAAGAGTGAAGGAGAGGAAGTTCACCTGAAAGACGCTCAAGGCTTGACAGAGAAAAAGAAATTGATCACTATGAATCCACTCCACATTTTTGTAATCACAAATACGCATTGCCACAAAAGGGAGGAAAAAGCTACAAGCTGCTAGGTTGAACAAAGCATTCATGTAGATAATGTGCATGTACCTAAGCCGTGCTTGGATTGCCATGGCCAGAAAGCATATCGGTCGGGTGGCATCGGTCTTTACTAGCGAAGATAGCTCTGACTGCTGCATGGAGTTTAGCATGTCTGATATCCTGTAGATGTAGTTGGATGTATAGAGATCATGTCTGCGCCAATATTTCCTTTTGTAGCACGTGCATAAAATAAATATCGTGAGATTGAAGATCACACCAAGTCCGATAATGATGCAAATAAGAATGAAAAAGATTGTTGATTCATCGTCCTGAAGGCTGAAGCGGAAGAGTTTTAACCAATTCTGCGTTTGGTTACTTGCTAAAGCCTCCGTGGGAGGGGTGAAAGAATCCGTGGTCGATTCCATGGGAATGTGTCTTTAGGTTGGAGCAAGCTATTGACCGATGACCACGGGGTCAGCACGTGCAGACAGGGGCCTGTTTTCCAACCAAGGGTAAATCACCGTCATGTGATGCCGGTGTGACCCCCAAGTCCAAAAAGTAAGCTACTGTGGTGGCGAGGTTAATTTGGCCAAGAACAAAAACTCCGTAAAGCAATAAAGCCATTTTGAGGTTTGCTGTCCAGCCTCAAAGTTCTGTTTCTTCAAAACTGAAAAGGAGGTAACAAACATGTCCTGCAAAATAATATCAGGGTGAAACCAGGTTGGCAGATGGTTTACAATCAAAATAAAGGCGATTTTTAGTGCATGAATCGTACATTCAAGTTATGTATGGCTTTTCAAACTGTCAACAAAAAATGAAGTATTACTAGTTTGGTTTACAGAAAACAAATCGCTTTCAAACAGCAGAACTTATTGCGACAAACTTGTGGTGAATAATTGTAAAACCAAAGAAAAATAATTAGCGAAGTTTTTTCACGGTCTGGTTACATTATTCTGGAATTCTGGCATTTAAAAACTGAATGCTAACACAAAAACAGATCTTTTCGAAAATTACGAATAAGTAATAATACCCTTGAACCCATTAACAGGAAGTGAGGGATTTCCTAAGCAAATTTTTAACTAATTAAACTAGGCATTGCTTTAGCGAATCCTATGACCTTCAAAATGATTGTCTATAAGAGTTGCCTTTTAGCCACTTTTAATGTATCAACTCATGCACGACTTGAACCTCCCTCATCTTTAAAACGCGCTATAGAGAAATCATAGGGTTCGCGGGAATGTACTCGAGATTTTAATGCACTTGTTTTAAAAATTGATGTATCAGAACAGTGGCGACTTCGTTAGGGTCGCAGAAATGGAACATTTTGGGTACAACTTCTTTTTATGGCGAGGCGTTTGTGCTCCACTTGCGTGACTTCTGCACTTTGAACAAATGCCTTATTTGCCTAAAACGCATTCTGAACGCTGGCCCTCTTAGCATTTTTATAAGACTTTAAAAAGGGTTTCTTTTTTCTGGATCTAGCAATCATCAAATTTTTGCGTGAAGTTTAGTTTGCGCGAGTATCAGCAGATACAGCTACCTCACTAAGTTCGATGTGGTCAATCGTTTCGGGCTAGTACGGTGCACTTATTATGGTAGTAGGTGGGAGGAATTTCATAAATAAATAAATAATGCTTGCTTAAATGATTACTTAACTCTCCAGTCTTCGGTTTCTTTGGTTGGGTCCTTTCATGCGTTAATAATGAGCCTTTTGTACCAGTGTTTGGTACAGTCTACGCGGCAATCCAGGATGTCGTATTTATATTATTAGAAAGCACTACCACCAACATGACTGATTACCAGTAGTAAACGCCACGGAAGGAAGATGTCTGCTGGTTTTACGCAGACCCACAACAGTCGAAGCTAGGCCGACCTGCTAAATGTTCACGTCTCGTGATCTGTAAAATGACCAAAGGTAATGAAAAAGACAAACGCTGAAGAATGAAAGAATTTTTAGGTAAATGCTCATGAGTTTTGATGACAACTCATTCCTAGATTCACAACAAATATTCCTGGTAAAAGCGAAACGGGGTAGGTATGCTTCGGGTTTAAATCGTTTAAAAAGCGACAGTATATATTAGAGTGCTATGTAGATCCACGCGATCAAATACCTTCAATGAAAACAGAGTAATTCCTTTACAGTGATGCAAATTTCCAGAACAACCTTGACAATTGCTGCTTTGTTGTGGCAGGTTGGTGTGGCGACGTCATGTCCAGATTATTCAGGCTTATTTGTAGATCCGGAATCTACCAAATCGCAAAAAATAAACATATGACAAAAATATTTAATTGATCATGGTTAACTTTTCTACTGACATTATTTGCTGGTAAAAATTAAAGCTTAGCAAATTGTGTGCCTTAGTTTCACCCTAAGGATGGAAGTATAACTTGACGTTCAGCTTCTATGCAATTTAGAAGCAGCCACATTTTTTCCTTTATCCAAAAAGGTCGAATAAAAGCATATAAAGGTATTTAGCTAATTAAAATTGCCAGGTAACGGGAAGTTTTTCTATCTGGAGAGGCGTTTTAAGATGCATAATAAATAGGTTTGCAAAGATAAATTACCATTACATTCACTTAAATTAGGCATTCAACAGTTGGCAAAAATAGCTATTAAGTTAGAAATGCCAAATTTAGCTCCTGTCACGCGATACAATCAATACACATCACGTGCAGTCAACATGTTTGGGAACAATTCAAGCCCGGAAGCTGATCTTGATTCGCTGTTGGGCGATTTCCCTGTGGATGAATCCTCACAGACCTTTTTGGACCTATTTCGACTCAATCTCGTGGGCATAGAGCGAATCATCTTCATTTTCCTTTGCTCATGTATCATTATAATTGGGTTGAGCGCCAATTGTTGCATCATCTTGGCAAACGTTCTCCATCGTCTGCGATACAGCCGCGAGAACGACTTCTACACCGGTCGGGCTCGCAGTTTATCACGCATATCCATTGTCGGGGCGAATCCCTTCAAGGTGAACCTCACACCAGAGAACCGATTAAGCTACTTCAGTGCGCTATCTGGGCAGGCCAAATTTAGGTACACCCACGTTATTTTCGCAATAGCTATATTCGGCCTTTTATCCTGTGTAGCTTTTATTCCCCTCGCGGTAATAAATGTATGCGGTGGAACATCCAGTGCTGATGCAGACAATTGGATCGTGCTGATCTGCGTGGCGTGGAGTGTGTTCCAAATTCTCTTTATGGCAGTCTTCTTCTTCGTAAACACTACTATTCAATTCCTCAGCCTTGTGTTTCCTCTCACCTTTAAATTACAACGCAACCCACTTTGGGGCACTTTCTTTTTGATAGTGATTGTCTGTGGAATTCACGCATCTCTTACTGTTGTGGTAATCTTCAGGCAACTTTTTCAAACCTTATACGAAATTGGAGCAGGAAAAAAGAACATTGAGCTGGAAAAGAGTATCACCCAAATCCAACTAGTTCTTACCCTTCCACTTGCTGTATTCATCCTTACCTGGATCGCTACTATTATAATGTACGCAGTGATAGTAAAACATATCCACGTAGCCACTGTAACAGTCTCGAGGATTTCTATACAGCCTGATGCTCATCGCTCGTCTATCGGAAGTGGTCAGTCACCGCACCCGAGTCTCTGGCAGTCTGTGGTTAGAAAGAACTTTCACAAGTGTCTCATTCTCGGTGCAGGAACCCTCACCTTCTATATTTTGGAGACGCCCACTTTTCTGGTGGTGTACAATATCTCACCACCCAGTTCCTGGATGTTGGCGGCTCATTTATCGGTTCATGTCATCACTCCGTTGCTCCATATCATGCTGAGCAAGAGCTTTAGAGCCGCGCTGGGCAGAATGCTGCGTCCACGGAGAGCTGGTAATTCCATTGCATTTTGACGCCGTAAATGTGCCGATCAAACCCAAATACCAGACGCTACTGGAAAGATCTAGGATTTTTTACCACCTTGTTTAGATATCTCTGTATCTCTGCTACTTATTTTTCCCATGGGCATCTAAATTCACTCTCTGAAAAGACACAAGAAAATTCTTAAGACAAAGTAACAGATTTATATGCCATACCGCAAAGATGCCAATGATAGACTTTGCTGTATTACGAGGTCTTAATTTTTGTTTGAAAATTACGTTAGTTCCACACAAATTTCGGTAAAGTTAATTGACCAAGGCCATTGGCAAAACGTTTAATTACAAGAGGCATTTAATTTACGCTAGGACTCAATCTTTAAGGTTTTCGATAAAAGGAATCCTACTGTAACAGTACTACGCTTAGTGACAAGCGACAACTATGCCCTGTCCCACTTGCATTCTGGACGCACAAATTATGAGCAATGCATTTCTAGCCAGTCCACTTCAGCGCATTCTAATTCAGAGGTCGTTAATTGGGAGTACAAACAATGGTGGTGGAGTCTGTGCGTATATAAAGGTAGAATATAGTACGGCGATGGGACTTTTGAACTGTAAATACGTTCCAAAGATGCCTGCGCCTCTGTCAACTGCGATCTCGGTCGAGCTGGTTCCATTCGTTTCTCTTAGAACAGCCGTCATTCCTGTGAAACCCTGGTGAATGAGACTACAGATCGACTTACAGTCTGTGATACAAATACAAAGATTCGTGCCTTTCCTTGGAGGTGGTGAACTTGCACTCCAGTAGTAGTAATGAAGACCTTAATGATGGAGTACACTAAAGTGATAGCGGATTCATACAGTTGTGCTGACAAATTTTTCTTCGGCTAAACTTTGTACAAATTTGTTTAACATTAATATAAGTAGAAAAAAGGCAGAACGGCAGGTGCACTTTCTTTTTCCTTAAATTTATTTACTCACCCAACAAACTCAAAAGTCCCGGCTTGAGTTAAACAGTTCTAAAAGGTTCAATTCCACAGCTATTGGGAGACTTTCTATGGAATTTGAGCAGCCTAAAAATTAAAAATTTTTAGCCATAATAATTAGCATGATGAACAAAACTACAGTTTTAGTGAAATTTTCTTTCTATGTAAGTGAAATCGCAAATTTATGTAATCAAATTCGGCAAAATATATGTGACAGCCAAAGTACTTAGACTCATATCACTTTTATGAATTATCGTTTTGACTTATGAATTGGCATTTTTGTAAAGGAAGCTCGTTGCTCCAAAATTATGCCAGAAAACCCTGATAATATTTTATCCTACCTGAGCCCGTATGAGTAGCTGCGAACTTTGAAATTTGCATTTGTCAATTAAAAATGAAACCTCACTTGATTGCACCGTACCAAAATTTCTCACGAATCTAAAAAAAATACGTCCTATAAATATGAACAATTACAATTTGGCATACTTGGAAGTATTTTTTTGGGAGAGTTTTAATTAACATCTACAGGCTTGTAAATGATGACGAAAAGCTAGTTCCAATTGTAGATCAAAGTCGGTAAATCTCGAAGCTACCTTAGATTTTGAGTTATCAGCATGTCATGAATGGGCTGTTGAAGATACTTTTTAAAAAGGTAATAAGAATCCAAAGACATGCATTGGTAATCAAAATCCCATAGGAAAACACTGACACACTGGGACATCAGAAGACCGAAGTTTGGTTGTCCCACTAAATGCCAGAAAAGAAACTATGGTGATAACTTTAGTGCAATCCAGTGCAAGCATTACCCCGCAAGTTTTCATCAGAAAGTGACATTAAATAAACTATTTCTGCTATTAAGGATTTATTGTTGCATCCACACGTGTTAAATATATTTCCTACTTCTTTGATTTGAAATCAGCCATAGCATTTTTCTTTAGGTAGTTTTCATTAAAAGTACATTCAAGTGTGCGGTCATGTTTTGATTCATAAATCAATGTAGTGAAACCGGAAAACTCCTTCATTTGTGCTCTGGCCGGTGGAATCGCATTTTAATCCAGACAAATATTAGAACGGTAAAGCTAGTAAATCTGTATCCATCGGATAAGTTTGTCCATAATATTCTTAGATAGACCGATACCAAGTCCAGTGGTTTAATGAAATGATAGAAGGTTCTGAGAGGAAATGAATTATTTGTGGATAATTTTGCGTAACAAATCATCATGAATAACCTGGAACAAGCGTTTACTTCATCTAATTAACTTTCCAACTACCTAGTTTTTTTGAACAAAATGGGTAATTGGCTCTAAATTGTTCATGAGGGGATTCGGACCATGCATTGTTTTTAGGATGTACCTAGTGCGCAGTTACGACGCCGATTATTTTTATGTGCCCACCAAACAATTAGTAGTCTGAATAAATAATAAAATCATACGATAATAATTAATACTTCAAGTGGTTGTAAAGCTCGAAGAGTTGTAGCTGTGCAGTCTTTCTGTTCTCCTGAACATCCTCTCCGACGCTGCCTTGACCACCGCAAGGTATGTGAATACAGCTGGAATTACACTGGTGTTCTGAACCTCCGAAGAGCGTTTGATTTTAACGATGGCGAAGGATATTGGTAATTTGTCTGGCCATACCCCCCCTTACCAACTGCACTTAAGATGTCTGGTGGGGTAAGACTTTCGCCCAGAGGCGAATTAATTGTATAATGTAACTCCAGAAGTTGATACCTATTTTCTTTATTTCTTTTACCCTAGTTTCCATTTCAAGGATGACATACGGCTGAAGTTGGCCATTCCTCCCTTTTTCACAAGTAAAATAGATGTTAACATTTATAATGAAGATATTTTCACATAGGTATCATAAACCACACCTAAGGGAATATTTTGAATTCTGCAATGTTTTCGGTTTGGCACCATGCACTACGCTGAACATGACATTGGAGTGATTACCAAAAACTGCCGTGATTTTAGAATCCTCCTATTTACGCGTACCTGTAGATTTGGCCATTTACATCAAAGGCCTTACTTCTAAGAAGTTTTAATATAAAATCTAAGCAAAGAAATCGGGATCGTCTCCTTCTAGGCATGAATCAATTGCCGTTATTACTAGTATGGTGTCCAGTTTGTATCCTGTGGATATTATTAGCCATAAAGGAAGGCAGGGCGACTTAAGCATGAAGGGAATGCCATAAAACCATGGTGATGGTCACATACCAGTGTAGATAAACATGCAGTTAAGGTAAATATCGTTCTCCTAGTTGACTGGGAAAGGAAACCAGGTAGACCTTTGGATCACAGTATTATTATATGCGGAAAACAACTGTAACAACCATCTGCAGAATGCCTTCATTTAATAAAACTTACTACAAGCACGGAAAAAATGTACTCTCAATTAACCGTTAAAGTGGGACCGCATTTATTTAAAAGGAACGTTGAAGTGATGGTTAATTTTTGTGAAATTTAAGGAGTGACAACCGGAAGCAAAACATCACTTTGATAATTATAAAGATGACATAAAGGAAAGAAAGAAGGATCTGAAATATTTTAAAGGCACGTACTTCCGTTAACATTGTGAAAGTAGTCTATACGAATTAGAGCACTTTATACTTCGTCAACAAAAATAACAGGAAATAACCGGTTCTTATAACGATTATTCTCAAGTTCATTTTTTCCCACTTCAAATACTAGTCAACGGTGGTCAACACTTCCTATATTAGTAACCACAAACTATTAAAATAGACTCAGATGAGACGATAATATGCACAGCATGTTGATCATTTGTTTAATTAGTTGCTCCGGTTTAGCAGGCACTTAATTTTTTTCTCTTTTTATGGTCTTTGGACTACACCAGTAGTCCCCAGCACTTCTACAGGTTAGCAATATATTTTTTATCTTTGTGTTACAACTCTTTTCGACTTTCGGAAAGACTGAGGTTAGTAAAATAATTTATGGTCTATTTTATTCGTTCATCAAAAAGTAATTTTTACACACGAGAGCGATTTACAAGCATTCCATCGTTTCGGGAAACAAGAATTAAATTACATTACCTTTTTATATGCGGACACTTCATTGGGAGTGAGCTTGTCTTGCTTTTCACTTTGACGGAAGTGAAATGCAATTATCCCTTCATTTTCCGACGGAACAAAATTGTGGACGTAATTGAGTGGGCTAGTTTTTTCCGAAAGGACTCTTTTGCAATTGCAAAACATAATTTGCAGATGACTTAGCACTACGTTTATGCTGTTTGTAGAACTTTAATTTATTAGTGGAGTTAAGATTATACTGGCCCGTAGCACCATAAGACTTCTGAGAAAACAGAAGAAGGCAAAATACTAGGGTCGATTATTTGTTGCTGAGGTAAAGAAGAGCTGAGACGCCACTGGCATGGTCCGGTGGTCATGCTCCCCTGCGGAAGCACAAAAGCGGAGACTTAAGCGAAGCGAAAATAAAGGGATAAACGAACAATCAAAGCATAACAGACATATTTTTTTAGCCAAACTTCTCTCCTTATATTCCTACTTTATATTGATAGAATTTGATAATATCCAGATTTCTCAAATTATCCCACATTGACATTTTCCACAAATTAATCTTTTAGTCCTAATTGCTTCTTTTTCTAGAAGTAAAAGAGCAACTAAAGTCTAACAGAACTTAAGCCAAACAATACCCTTCCGGTCACTTTGATCGACAGCCGGGTGGAAAATTTTCCCATCTAATTCACATAGCTGGAAAACAATTAGTAGTTCAGGACAAAAGAAAAACAGGAATTAAACAATCTTCCCCCAAACAATCGTTAGCATTATAGTGCGGGTCATTTAAAGAGTAGCTACTGGTACATTTTAACCAGCCAAAATTTTGCGTGCATAACTGGTTCTGCCAGGCTATTACAATAAATAGACGATTATTTGGATATAGTAAGTTTAAGCAAGGTAAACAAGAAAATTTTCTGTGTTTTCCTAAAGCTCTTTAAAACATATCATGTCAGTAACAACCTCGGTGTGATGACTTTCCGTCAAAGTCTAAAACGTCTAAATTTTTATCTCTCCAGCGTACTTCTTTGCGGCTTTAAGGATGACCTAGAGTGCTACATTTGTGAGAGTCTTTCAAGTTTTTAATTAGGAGAAAAGCCTCTTTTGACTTTGTTGACAGAACGCTAAACTTAAAGATCAGAAATCGAGACTCTCAGTTGAGGCTTATCAGAATTACGTAAACTCTAGGCAACCCTTCAAGCTCGTGTTTTGCACTATGGAATTTGGGGCTGAAGTGGAACCACCTATAGACGGTGTGAAGTGTCCTTTTTAAGTTTATTTACAATAGTTTCCTTGATGATTCCGGAATTATGGCAAAATGATATGCCCTCAACCACAAGCAACTAGGACTCATGTTAAAGGAGGTATACGATGGGAAGGATGCGAGAAACAAGCATTGATACCAAGGAGGGCTTCGTTTGCATTGTCATATTTCGGCATCAGGAATGACTCGTAGACCTAAAATCCTTAAACTGACTAAAAATATGTATCCTTAATTTTGATATTTGTAACTTGCTTTAAGGGGACTGCGGTAAAAGGTGGAAATAAACTATTTCAGTATTCAGTAAGACCGTTTCACATCTATGTTCTCTAGTAGCCTTTGACAAGTCCTTACACTAAGAACAAAGATGCATTAATACGTCTCTGGCAAAGTGGTCAAAGAAAGTGTCAGCGGCAGATTTTGCTCTGGAGGGGATGATGGCACGGTTGCTTATATATACCTTGACATATTGCAACGCACTGACTATGTTAAATGCATGATTGAACAAGATAGTTTATTTTAGAGCTATTAAACAGTGCTTTTTATCAGTGTAGTTAATTAAACATGGTTAGATGGTGTAAAAGTCAAAAGTTGACATTAAACCTAAATTAAAAGTGAGTTTATGAAGACTCCATAATAGTGAACTCCACGTTTTGGTTTGCGGTTACTTAAGATTCCTCAGCTAAAATTCCATCAGGCAGCAAGATTCCAAAACTATGAAAATGTCCCCAAAGACTTTCTGTACTTTGGCAATGCAATTCAATTTCTGGCATTACGACTTGGAGTCCCACTTTAGCAATAACGGAAAGCAAATTCGATCACGAAGGACAAGTATCTTAATTTTCATTTCTGAATGCAAAACCATAATGTGCTGGAAGAACATGTACTGCTGATGAGAGCATCTGTGGCGACCTCTAACAGAAGGGTTGCAAGTGACATCTACCTTCGGCACCTACCCTAGTCTTGTGTTCTGCAGGAATGATATTCAAAAGTGGAGCGACACTAGCTGTGGACGTGAAACCTCAGGAAAAGTTTTGCTGGGTGACTGGTTCAGGGATCGTGTCTGCAGCCTCCTACCTCTCCAGTACATTAGCGATGTATTTCCTGTCCTAGTATCATAGTTTCCTTTGTTCTTAGGACAGACTATGTGTGCTTTACAAGAAAAACAATAGCAAAATATTAAATTTGTACCTGCGCGTATTTTCAATAACATGTTTCAGGATATTTCTAGGGAAGAAAAACCAATGTAAGTTGAATATATTTGCAATTTATCATGGACCTTCAAGTAAAAACTATACTCAACGAATCCATGAACGTATTTGGTTTAAACTATTCTAAATTCAATAAAATATCCCAGAGAGCCTGAAATACGATCAATAAATAATAAGGAATTGTAACATACAAGACCTTTTTCTAACACAAGTGATAGTTATTTAACGCATTTTCGGCTATTAACGAATGAAGCTAGTCAGGCCCCGTTAATAATTATTTGATGAGGCTAGGGGAGGGCTTGCCTCAAAATTTCTCACCAAAATTTTACTCGGTAATTATAACCGTAAGTTAGTGCATTTGACACTACAGATTAGAATGCGGTGTATACTTAATTAAGCGTCTCAACATGCCGACTATTGTGCTGTCGCTATGACTACCACTTGCCATTACCCCTAATGAATAGATGACATGAGGAGACACTATATATTTACTCTCTCGTTACAATTATTAGAGTTTCTGCAACCGTATGCCAATCCTCTTTTGCATCACCTTTAAACCACAAAACCCGGCCATATTCGTTGTGCAGACAGAGTCGGTATGAACCTTTTTGTAATAATAACGGGATAGGTCTTTATTAGCCTCCTTCTGACTGTAATTACCGTCTTTAAAAGTCGCCTAATAGAATTAACCTAGCAATTATAGTAACTTGTATGTTCTGACTATATAAATACAGACTTAAAAATAAATAGAGTTCACATTCAATAAATGCTCTTGATTTTAATTGTCCAAATTAAAAATAACTGCTACCGTAACCATACCGTGAGTCCCATTACCACTTACAATTTTTAAACTCACGTATTATGGGCTATTGCGGTTCACTGCAGGTCATTTTAGACACCATTCATCAAAAGGACGAATAGTAGTGGCGATGGCTGGATGCAAGCAAAAGAGTAAGGTGGATGATGAACACGATTGCTTGTTATTAGAAGAAGCCAGACACGAACCGGAGGACACCCACATCCCCAAATAACTTTAAATGAGGCGTAGTAATGGGAAGCCCACCCCATGTAGGGCGTTTGAAACGTGCAAAAATTTCATCTAAAGATTGAGGTGCGCATTTAAATACAAAGAGGGACTGCTTTAAAACTAAGATACAGCTGTTGCTTCCTTAAATTCACTTTTCCTTTTTCAAATTAAGAGTGTCCCTTTGGCTAGAGCGCTTTGTATGGTTTTCACAGCAATTTATATACTCTAGCTATATAATTACTGTTATTAAAAATAATATAGTAGATTTCATCTAGCAGTACTTTTGGGTTTCTTCCTCCTCGTTTGTCTCTCCGATGTTTGCGATTTTACTATAGCAAGTAGGCAACTGCCATTTGGGAAAGGTTGCCATCCGTACAACAAAGCCTAAATTAAGTATTTTTTAGGATATAGAACTCTTGTCAAATTTATGATCATGGCGCTAAGACGATAGGTCTGAACCTTAGTGCTGTAGACAATAACGTGAACCAAATGGTTACTGTGAGGCAGAATGACGTCAAGCGATTCCCTCTGCATTCGGGCAAGAAAGGTACATTTTCCAGAATGAGAAATTAATTGCAAAGGCTTTTTTACAAATGAATAAAGAAACTTAACCTACTTTTATCTGTTTGTCTGTTTAATTTCTCACTTTGGTTGGTTTGGCAATGCATAATCTGTCCTGGTATTATAAATTCTTCTGTACTCATGTATGCCTCAAAGCGACATTATATTTTTTTGTAAATATACTTTGACTGGCCCTAAATATATCACTAATGCTTGAGTTCAAGGATATCATTTAGTTTCTATAAACGGGCAAAGAGGTGTACACCCAGAAAATATTAGCCAACATAAAATTACATTTTCCCACTTGCAGATTTTGTTTGCTCGAGAGAAAAAAATGCAATTTCCCTTTATACTTGGCTTCATTCCTCAATGCCTATAAATCACAAAACAGATAAAAATGTAAAAGGATGACTTCTGCGTCAGTTGGAAATGTCGATCCTTCCAAAAAACGAGGCTTGTTACTTATACAAAAAGATATAGGATGTATCTTATTACAATAGGGTTTCCGCTGGTTAGTGCGGCGCTGCCAAATGTTTCTGTTTGAATGGTATAGCAGAAAAGATCATCATTTTTGGTGTTCGTCTGTCCGCACGTATTTAAATCATATCCTAAATATCCACTGAAATATGGGAGGGGGAAAGTATACTCCAGCGAGATCCAACACGTTAATTCATTTTAACAAACCACTAAACGGAGGATCAAAGCAAATTTTTGAAGACTTGTCTATTATGTTACGCATGCTTAGTGCGAGATATTGGCGCTACGGACATCAGTGAATGTCGTAGTTAGGTTATTTGATGTTCCGTGTGTCGCATTTAACGTACCACGCAGTCGGGTGATAAGCTAGCCGATTATTTTGAAATACCGCTGCATGACATTAAATAAAAAGGTGTTAAAATGCAATAATTCCAGTTCTACGGCAAAAGACCACTTTGTACAGATAGTGGAGTTTTTTACTGCAAGAGATCACGGGTCAGCCAAGACTATCGCCTTTCATTGGCCAAACAAACAGTGCCTACGCAAAAAAGTCATATATAAATGAGGAGAAGGAATAGCTGAAAAAACTTTAAAGTTAAAAGTATAAGGCCATGTAGCTGTACTTGAGGAAAATTTTCACATAAATCACTGTAAATTCTAAAAAGTGCGTTCATATTAAGGAAGAAGATTTTGACTTAGAGAAGAATAAATTTAATCAGATGAATACCTTATTCCTTTCATAAGTATTTCTCAACCCTTTGATGGAATTTTGTACTTTTCAAACGTTCTAAACAGGGTGAATCTGCTATCGCCGTGCCTTGTTTGAAGTCTTATGAAGACATGAGCTTCCGCCAGTTTGTATATAGTTTATTTTTTTAAAAAAGTTGCAGCTTTTACACAGAATCACTACCATTACCACTTGTCCTTTCGATTAGCAGTGTATGGACTGAACCGGATTGAGTTGGAAATTGTAAGAGGTGATAGGACAAACAGGTTCCCTGCTTTTGGCCATGGCACTGCCATGATGGCAGTTAATTTCAGTTGAGGCATCAAAAACTAAGGATGATGCCTCAACTTGAGTTCTTTTGCATACTGATTAATAAAAGAATTACAATGGATGTTAAATGCATGCAAAAATACGTATCCATTTCTTAGGTAAAAGCGCCTTTCTTGCTTTTAGAACAAATGCAAATACTAAGGCTCTAATCTTCGAGTATGATTTATGAAAAAATAAGATCGCCTGTCCCATCGATAGACAGAGAATCGCAGAAGCCTATCAAATGGGGGACCCAGGAAGACAGGCATGTGTCCATCAAATGTCACCACCAGTGATGTAACTTGTAACTTGGAAACAGAACTAAAAAGTAGTAAAGATAATATGGCTGTCAAATGTTGCAAAAAGGCGTAAATCGAAAACGAGTTGAGGTAATATTTTTTCCCTCATTTAATGTACCAATCTTTGCATTGGATAGCCTGCCTTTTCCACAAATTTGGGGATATTGTATAGAGGGTTGTACAAGGCTATGATTAAGACTTCAAGACTGTGCCTCAAGTAATTCGTTAGTGCTGATTGTTTCTAAAGAAGATTTTTTTGTACTCGTTTGAGTTTTATCCTACCAAAGGCATGTTTGCCTTGTGATTGTAGTCTGAATTTTGGCAGTCCAACACACACAGAGACCCACTGCGTAGTCTTTTGGAACAATCTGATATCTTATAAGAGTGTGACCATGAGTCAATCATTTTGGGGAAGCTAATGTTATATTCGTTCTCTTCACGAATACTACAATGAAAAATCATACTTTACCATAGGGTGGTAGATTAAAACTTAAAATGAGGGTCATGTTTTCATAGCCTAGATGGGAGAAGTGAAAAACGAATCGGTAGTCTTCAAAGCTTCTTAGCATCTGTAAATGCAAAGAAATATTCACTCTAAAACTAGCACATCTTAATGCAATAACGAACGACTTAGCTGCCTTTTATTAGGAATTGGTGGGTGTTTCAAAATCATCCCCTTAGTTTGCTAAAAACTCAGCCCTATCTACTTTAGGTGCAATGCAGTATCGGTAAAAGTATATCATTTATTTTTAAAATTGCAGTATCAATTTGCATGATTGGAGGTTCCATTCTCAGTTTTATTTATATCAGTTATGAATTGGTTCAGTGGGCGAAGGGGTATTAAATGGGGTCAGTAGAAGACACTCGAATCGGACACACAGTTATAGACTAACAAAATTGTATAATGGAATAGGAAACTAGAAATCTCTGTCTCCACTGGGCAATTTATGGTTAGAATTGTCATCCCACGTTATAAGTAGCCAGTTAGCAAATATAGTACACGTAATCTTTGAAGGAGCTTGCTTTTTCAATTATTGTGAACCTTATAAAATATGTAAGCTCTGGAAAAGCAGTTTCTAATTGACAAAATGGCATAGTCATTACTTTGTTTCCTATAAATTTTAATCAGAGCAATGTCTTCATGCATATTCACTTAATGAGTTATCTTCCATTTCTAAGTAGCAACAGAGCAATGGGTCACACGATAGGCTTGTCTCCCTTGTCAACCGCAAATTAAGATCTAAAGCAAGAGACCAAGCCGCACGTAAATGAAGACGTTGTTGGTTTGTAGATGGCTAGATGAATATGATAGAACCATTATGTGAGGTATATTCAATTTTTGACTTCAAATAAATGAACAGTAAAATAAACTTTTTTTTATCTGCATCGCAACTAACTAATGGGATAGTAATTTAGCCTATAAATTAACCGATAAGTAGCAGCTTGTTATTTCAACACGTAGTAAGAAAGCTATAGATAAAATTTTTAATTTGTTTGAAGAACTGATACTTTTACACGGAATTGCAGTGGCAGATGAGTGAATTCAGCAAAGGCAAAAGCCGCTCCTCAGTGTCGAACAGCACTAGCTATAAACTACTAGTGGTAAACATATTTGTTTACTTGCTCCTCATTTGGTCCCTTTTTGCTGCTGTTGTTGAAACTACTGTGTGACACTCACATCACCACTCTCGTAGCCGTTGTAATCTATTAAAAATGTTACTTCCATCGCCGCTATTGCCATTAATATCGCAGTCTTCGTTTGGCAGTGGCTGCGTAATTAGAACCACGACAAGTCAAATAAACTCGGTTTGATACTAGGTTTGCTTTGTTGCCCAGCTTTATACTCTAAACTCGTCGTTTGTTTAAGGTGTTATGAATGGGCTGGTGCTCTAAACCATAAAATTACACAAATAACAGCACACAACTACTCCCTAAACTGAATTTTTGTGGAATTTGTGCCATACTTTTCGTGTAGAGGGTGACACTAAGCACCGATATAGCAGTGCTAATAGTTGCTGACCTTTCAACCTTCGAGAACATTTATTTTTTTGCTGAACGGCATGAGTTAGGACGCAGAGTGAAGAAAATAACTACTACAATTAACTTGAAAAATGACTTACATGATTGAGTGTACATCAGAGGAAGAAGTACATATAGTCCAAAAACAAAGATACCGACTTGCTTTAACATTATTTGCTATAGCTGTCAGAGATTTGAAGAATTCCATTGGTCTAACAGTAAGACAGAATATGTATTGCCAACGTACAGAAGGGCTAAGGGACTACTAGCATAGTCTTGCGGCCAGGCCACCCAGTGGAAGAACAGTAGTCCGATCATAATTGTCCATGTAACCAAACGATGAGTTAAGCAAGCACTCAAAGCCTTGCAGAGCCTTCCTCCTCTTTTGAGCAGCTTTGCTGGCGATCTTCTTTGATCAACCTTCTACGTCGTCGGTGATGTAAGTAAAATCCCCACAAGCAAACCATGCCAGTTGTTGAATTTGCATGGAACTGCAAAAATGTTAGACCCAAACGTCACAAATCCCTTTTAGC
>NW_020170469.1:143688-146890 GCF_000524195.1 Echinococcus granulosus | reverse complement strand
CGTCCCCGTTGGAAATAAGAGGTAGGGAAAAGGGAGGTTAGAGATGTGCCTAACATCTCAAATTTCGATCTTTTGTCGTAAGAGCACTGGCCTAAAAGATGAAGTTCAAACTGTGGGGCAAACACATTGTTTCTTAAGCCATGCTAGTTGTCTTTCAACCGCCTTGAGCGTCAGAATGACTAGAGGCGCGGCACCACAATTCAACGAAATCCTTTTTAATCAAAAAGCTTATGGATAAAAGATATGGTAGAAATGTAATTGTCTGATGCGGAAAGCGAAACTTATTTCTAGACTATCGTTAATTAGAACTGGTTTGAGTGCCAATTCAACAAATATTCTTCACAAAGAAGTCAGCATTTACATTATTTTAAGTCAAACAAAATATGGCAAACTTATGTTACAAACTTATTTAACCTTTCCTCGCATACTTATTTTAAATTCTTGCAACTTCTGTAATGTGATCGGAAGCACCAGAAATAATTGTACCTCCACGTTGCTAATCAAGATCCATTACCCCTTCTTTGAAAACATAGTAGCCCCGAGGCTGAATAGTTCCGCTAATTTTGCCTACCCCTGCAAAAGTTTACATGCTCAGTGGATTTTTAATTAGAATACACTTAGTTAAGGCAGAGCATTCAAGTCAAATCACACAAAATAATTGTTACAAAAAAATACATCTGCACATAAATTAGCGAATATTTCTTAAAACAAAGTATAAGCTAGTTTTATGACGACTTAAATTATGCGTGGGTACCATTTGCAAGAAATATCGCGATAATTTGCTTCAAGAAGTATGCTATAAATCTGCATTTAATTGCTCTGAACCTTTACTTTCGTCGGCTTTAGGTTGCATTTCGATGGTATGTCATTTCGCTTGTGCCATTGCCCTTACTAGCCTGCCTGTTCTTTTGTGCATCTGTAATGGCTGTAATAGGTAGAAGCTGTTAAAATGAATAAGAATCCTGATTTAATCAGGTAAACCTCAAAGATAAACACTACAAAAGGAACGATGAATGATTCAGCTGAGACATATGCCAAAAGACTTATCAAAGTTACTTACTGTATGGGATTTATTCCAGTCTCATGCATTGCAGGAAAGCAATTGACAACTGACGCACCCACAGATTTGTATCTACTACAAAGGCCATGCAAACAAACACCACCTCTTGTAGGTTTCTAGTGGCAAAATAGATGCCGTGTGGATAACTAGACTGGTTGGTGACTACGAAGAGGTGGAAAAGCGAAATGCACGAGGCACATTAGTGGTCTGGAGCAGCCTAGCGTCTGCAAATCTCCACAATGAAGTCTTAAGGTGGATACAAAGCTCAACTTGACAGAGTTGGCGAGATATCCTACTGACCGTTAAGCGTCATTTCTCTTCTTTGTCCTGAAGTTAAGCTTACTACCTTCTTTTCTGATTTGAAGGTGGTACTTTAAGGCACCCAGTGTGCTATGATAGACAGTGCGGAAGTTGGAGAATAGCCTTAAATTTGTTCTAATTGTACATTTAGCTATGCAAGCTGTTCAATCACCGTGGTTCTGTTTTCCATCTCGGCAGCATTGCGCTTCGCTCATACCGCTTCTGATTGCAGACTCTAACGCTATAGCATAATGACAAAAGATCAAAGACAACAATTCACACTAACCGACCTAAGCCTTTCTTCTTTCTCTTGATTTTACATCTCAAATGTCAGATTATTTAAAGCCTAAATCAGTTCATTATTTAATTTCATAGTTTCGTCTTTCATTACCGACACCATAGTTGCACACCTCTTCATGATTACCCAGCATGCCTTATTAAGAAATTCCCCTATTGAATGATATTTATCTGGTCCTGCAATTCGGATTTCGTTTTTACAGAAAGGGAGGTTCAAACATTCGCATATGCTACCTACTAGAAATTTCAACAGTTACTTATTTCCTCGGAAATCTAATTCATACAAAGTGTTAAATAATGCTTACCGACTGAGGTCAAATGAGAAAAATTACATTACCTCAAACGGTAAGCCTGAACCACCGTCTAGTCATATGGATGGTAGGAGTACATACTTTTACGGTAAAAATCAGATAGGCAAAAAACCATACAGAGCGCTATTTGAGCCTATCAAAAGTCTCTTATCTTATTTCCTATCTTCTTTTATTTTTTTGCTCGGAATCATCCGCGATGGCAGCTATTTCCCTCGGTACCATTTGCTGCGGTAATCGATACCACAGCTTCCTGTTTTCATATTTCTTTGTTGACAATTTGACACATCAGTTAGTTGATTCTACATACAAGACTGAAAAGAAGACAGATATACCTGAGGCAGAGTTTGAGATAAACTTGGTGGCAAGGATAAAACATTTTTTTGGAGAGTAACTTGAGCAAACAATTTTCTTCAACTTATCTAATTAAGGCCCATTAATCAGTCAGACACGTCTAATTGTATTGCTCCACTTTTTTGACTTAACTTAAAAGGACTTGATTTTCAAAAGCACAGAAGAGGGCTTTACTTCAATTTTATCAATGATTTAGTCAAAAGGGGACAAAATTTACAAGTTGAGAAGATAATGCGTGCAATTTGTCCAAGACATGACGCAAAAGTGAATCCAAACTTCTCTTTTTAACACAATTTAAATGCCATTTGATGTTTGCAGGAACATCCGTCTAAAACTATAGCCATTTAATGAAATACGAATCAACCAAATAATATTCTGTGTCGAGAGTATCAAACATGAATGAGTCTCCTTACCGCTGTAATCAATGAAGTCCTCTCTGAATTTGTTGTGGGATGTAAGGTGTATCAAAAATCCGTGGGAGAATCAATGGCCCGACGACAAATTGACTTGACTAGAGTGCCATGTCATAGGGAGGATGAAAAGAATACCCACAAAGACCCTATTTCAGCTTCAGGAGCCAACTCTCGACTCACCAACGGAAAGGTTGCTATCGCTTCATTACATATCCGTCGCCAATGCGCTATTTAGCATTTTTGTCCCTCGCTTAATTAAATAGCAAGATTTTTTCTGTTCCTTAATTATTTAATGATTATTTTGCCCGTTAAAGTCATATTACCTTAGGAACAAACTTTTAACACTACTTGAAAATAGTTAGCATAGCGGCCCAAGTCTTTCAGAAGTGCTAAGGAGGCACCTGCGTGTCGCACAGGCCATGCCATCCATCGAAAATGCAACAGCCGATCCCCAAATGGCCGCTTAACCG
>NW_020170469.1:125087-143588 GCF_000524195.1 Echinococcus granulosus | reverse complement strand
AACTCCTTTTGAGCCTCATCCGTAGTGGTCTTCTTGGTCATCCTCCCGCGCCGATCATCACAATACAGTCGTTGTAGGAAAGGCATCCGCATAGAATCTACGTGCAACTAGAAAGGTACTTGACTAGAACGTTACTGATCGTTTTTGACAATTGTGCAGGATCTGAAGTTTCATTCTGCTTAAAAAGCTTTTTTTAATAGTGATCGGAGTTCAAAATAGCTTCTTAGAATAAAGTTTGGCATCTATTCTCAGCTTAGTTGCATCTACCGGGGTTTAGTCCAACTATTGGAGATGTAAAGAAGACATTGCGTGTCCACTTAATTGACATCCTCACACAGGTAGAGCAGACAGCTCCGTACCAAACTAGTAAAGCCAGTGCCGCATTGTTTACTAATAGCGGTCCTACAGAGCTCGAGACTAGGATAGCTGTCAAATTTGAACGTCATTCGCACCCTTTCTGTTGGGGCTTGTCACGGATTCTCCTATTCTCAGCCTAGCTCCATCTTCCACTAGGGTGAAGTTTAGTATTTTGCAATAGGGACCAGAATAGTTGTCATCTAGGACTGGATTTACTTCTGACTGCTACCACTGTCGCACTCTGTGGCTTTTCAGCGTACAAAAGAGCTGAAAGGATGCTGGCATGGCTCAGGGGTTATGTCGCTTGGTGAAAACGCGAAGGCAGGACCTTGTGTGCCCGAGTAACTAGAATGAAGAATTAAACAAGCAGTTAAAGCGTCACAGTTGCCGCTTGCAGAAAAACAATAACAAGCTTAAGTGGAACTAATGTTTGGGCGTTTTATCAACTACTCATACGCACATTGATCGCGAGACAATGAATGTCTTTCTAAGGGAAATATAAAGATTTTATGACCATTTTTAAGTAGGACCTACCCGAATTAAAGTCTACAAATGGCGCCACTCTGAAGTCCTAACTTTTATTCATATTAAAAAGCAAAATTACTGTGGTGTCTGCGCTAGAGAATAAAAAGTCGTAAAAATTGAAAGAGTTTCTAATCAATTTAGCCCAAAATAATTTTAAAGTAGGAACCTGAGCAATTTAATGAAGTTCAGTTTGTGATATAGCCAAATTTCAGGTTAATTGTAGATAGAATTTTAAAAACCCTTGAAAAGCCTCTCAAACCAGAAGGTTTACTTTTAAAATACAAAAGCTTATTTGTTTAGTAGATAATGATGCGTATTCCTCCTTGTTGGAGGAATGATTGTCGTGTTTTTTATTTTTTGCAGAACATATGCAATACTTGGATTATTATTTAACTATTGCTATTGGTTTTATTAGCACTTAAAGCTTGGTAAATTAATTATTTTTTGCATGTGGTGGAAATGAGGATAATTCGGCTCATTTCATGCAATACTTCGTGTAAATTTTTCACGTGAATCTTTTTCAATTTTTTATTAGGTAAACATCATGGTTGGTGGGTCATGGTGCATTTTGGCCAAATAATTTACCTAGGCTATACTCGGCCGGACGAGGGGCAAGTGAGCCAAACGGGACTTCCAATTTCTTTAGCGTAAAGAGAGACATTACAATAAAGACACTAACTATACAAGTAACTGATGCATGCTGTCAAAAACAGCTAAGAACGTGTTTTTCATTTGTTCAGACACCAATAATCAAAACATCAAGCCAAAGTACTTGCATGTGCTGGCAGTAACTTGGGATGATTAACAAAGACCCTGGTGATTGATGGTGCAAAGCCTGCAGATGGATATATATATATACATAAAACTCCAAACTTTGCCGCGTGGTACTGTGACACATTTAGGTAGAGAGTGTACATTTTTGACGGTGTAAACTTTCTGAAGACAGCCGCACCATTGCTAGTGACAGTCCTGGCTGCAGTAATTCTTAGTACGCAGAACAGCGGTCATGCCTGAGAATATTCAGCTGCAGCGTAAAGTACTTAATCCAGGATCAACAACACTAAAAGGGGTTTGAGACAAATCTATTTTTGGCAACAATGCATGCAGCCAGTGTCAAAAATCTAGAGCACCCTGCTTACTGGAAAGCATAGACTGCCCATAGAAGGAATGTTTTTATGCCAAAGCCTTCCAGGTGCTAGCTTAAAGCTCGCACAAATACAAAGTGGGGTAAGAGACAAAGTCAGGAAAAAGAAATCAATGAATTTTTCACAGTCCTATGATAGAGTTCAAGTAAGTGCTTACTATGGGTACGTTAACGGTCTGAATCGCAACATTAGGTTCTTCACGAACTGTTACTTAAGTAAATATACAGCTGCATTTATATTGGCCATAACATCTCCTGATTTTGAAGATACAGAAGGAGGTGGCAAGCATTTCGGTTGCAGATCAGATCTTTGTTAATGTTCATATTCAGAGTGAAACGTCTCTCACCCATAAAGGAAATACTGAGCGGCTTATTTTAATGTGTACCTCCTTGATTGTTTGTTTGACTATTCGTTTTGTATACGTAATCACTGGAGGGTATTATACCTTCCTTCATCCTCAGGAAAGGCTCAGTGCGCCATATTGGTGACAGCGGAATGCGGAATCGTTTCCAATGGACAGTTATCCCGATTTTTATTACTGACTGCTAAAAATTAATGTAATGGAGGATGACAATATGCTGTGGATGGGAGTATTTGTGGTAACTAATGGGAGCACTTTGAAGGACCTCTACCTACCCTTGTTCCGCAGGAATGCTATTACCCACTGAAGCAACACTAGCTGTAAACCATTTAGGTTCTAATGAGAAATGGCAACAATTTTTTAATGTTGGTATGAAGAATGAACTCATACGAGCCTTCCGGGAGTGGGGAGAGCTCAGAGAAAAGGAGAAAACAAAAGCTAAAAAGGGGTCATGCTGAATTATACAAAAAAGAATGCTGGCATAGATAGGGTCACAAAGGCCGAGCCACCAACTGGGAGTACAAAGGTCATGCTCTTTGGTGCTCACGTAGCTGAAACGAAGTTATAAACAAGCAATCATAGTATCACAGTTGATGCTTGCAAAATTTGAGTCAGAAACAATTAATCTTGCAAAGATATTCAAAATTACGAATTCATGTAACGCATTAGATAGTGCATATGTTCACATTATAAAGGAAAATTGGCTCATGAATTCTTTTATTATTCCAAACAACCTAATTTATTCCATTTGCTCACTTTCTCAGATCAAAATATGATACAAGTGTGGGGTAGTTGACAGATCATAAATTGTCATGTATCATTTAACATTAATTTAATTTATTTACAAAACCCTACTTCATTATTTAAAAATTGTACCATAACACCATTATCTAACATGAAATACTTCGAATTGGTTAAAAATTAGATACAGAAGTAAAATTAACATAAAAGAGCAGCTCATAAATCAAAATAAACCATTGCCATTTACTGTCGCCGTGGACTTATTACAAGTGTATAAGGCAATTGTATCTATTTAAAGGTACTTCACCCTCGGTTTCTGCCCATCTGTTGCCGGAAGTAATGGTTCTGCACTGATCGACGATTAGCTTAAGAAGGAATCTGATCCAAATGTCCACCCTGGTGGACCCAATGTTGCGTACTTATCGTAAAGTAGACGGTATATAGTTGTTGCCCTTGTACATGGAAGGTTAAAAGATCCTCTATTGCAAGTGTACCTGATTTTCAAGATTTGCATTTGTAAGGAATTGTACTCAAAAGCAGAGTCAACTTGTAAAACAAGCACAATCAAGTTGCGTAGCTTATGACCTGGGATTACTTTCCTTCTCCGTTTTTTTTACTCACTCACATATTGATGACTTGAACGACGTAAGTTCAGGTATATTACTCGTATATATGTTATTTACAGGATCCGAGATTGGGACAATTAAAAAATCGGATGCGATCTCAATAGCCCTTCTGGTACGCGTTAGTCCACACCAACCTCATGACTGAGCGAAAGGTACCGGTTTCCAAAGGGGAAGTGAACTCTGACCCAGCCATAAACTCCGGTAAGCTGCATACATCCTTTATGTTCCACAAATGTAAGGTAGCCGCATTCACTCAATTAACTTGATCGAAAGGTCTGAAGCAGAAGCTGGGTGGAAGAAACACTGTACCTGCTCCAACTGATACGCCAAGGTAAAACACGTTGAAATTTTCCGGTTCGCACAAAATTAAATCACCAATATGACCTATCAATAAGCCTAACATCTTCTAGAATTTAAAGTAAATCAGGGAAATCACACCTAGGAAGGTTATAAAATATAACAGCTGGACTTCTTAGTGTTTTAATTAATTAAAGACCTTTTACAGGCGAAACCTGTATAAATTTCCCTCTTCATTTGCGAAGGAAACACATCCACGACAAATTATTTTTTATCTACCATTTTATGCATAACTTATTCCAACTCTCACTACTTTCATTCATTTAGTCCCTCAGTGCGTACCTTTGCTGTAAATAGACGCAAGATAACAGAATTGTATTGCCTCCTTGAAAGGACTCTGATTTGGTGCCAAGATAAGCGCATTTGAAAAAGATATGTCCCTATAGAAGAAAATACTTGGATTTCGGGGCACAGACCTAATAAATTATCAATAAATAAAGGAAGAACTTCGTTAAATAACAAACAACGCAGAAGAATAAAATAATAAAATAAAAATAATAAACCCTTAAATAGGGTAATTTTATGCTCCTTCCTAGCATAAGTTTTAATAGGTCATCAATTAATTTTCTTGATGGTTAGAAAAACGTGAGACACGTTTTTAAGCGTGAAACCAGCCAAATCCATTTGTACTTCGTCAGCGACAAAAAATAACCTTTTAAGACTTTCCGCCTCTTTTCCCTATCAAACAAAATTTTGCAAGTGACCTTGCATGATATTGCATTTTCACCTACAATTTCAAAGGAACTCAGGAAGTTACAGACATGCTGTTAAACGTCCCTGGTTGTGCAACAACTGTCGCCACCTCCGGTTCAAGGATCCTGATCTTGTTAAGTAGTATCTCTTATCTGCTTGAAGATATTTTGAAAAGGCGGCTTCTCTAACACTAATGAATATTGAAACTTGGATGTCTGAAGTGGCGCCTAACGAGTCTATTTTGTCCAAAATAGCCTTTTCTTCACATCAAAACTAGAGTTATAAGACCAGAATGCCAATTAAATGCCCAAACTAGTCCGATATTAAATCCTGGGTATAGCTATAGGCATGGGTACTAGAATGTGCCTTCCTTTTTAGCCTTGTGCGACAGTAAACAATTCAGGACAAAGTGGGACGATTGGCCATATTTAGTGGCACCGGCAATGAATCTCTACCTTTTGACAATTGTTGAATCTAAAAATTTGAATGTAGAGAAAAATTTTAGTCAGTAAAATGGCACATCTAAATTTAAAATGACTCTACTTTGACAACCAAAGTTTTTTTGTGTTGTAAAATAAGCAAACTTTAGCCCCTCACCTAGTATGATAAGTTCACACACAAAAGCGAACAATAATACATAATGCATTGTCTTATAAAATATGAAGGCAAGTATTTCTTCATTTGTTAATTGTAAGCTTTAAATAATTGTCAGCAGTTTTTAATGCTGAGAATTCAGCCATTAAATACTGAAGTTATTATGAAACCACTTGGCAACCTGCGCAGTCGTTGGCATGTCCTGGTACATTTTGTTACGAGGGCCACAAAAACTAGGGTTTTTATTATCCCCTCAAAATAAAAGTACATAACAAAAGTCTAATAAACCTTTCCCAAAGCACATTTAATTTAATTAATTTTTTAGTCACCAAATCATGTCATGGCTAGGTTTTTTGTACCTGGTCTAGAGTCTAGTGGTAAAAGGCTGCCTTATTGAAAAATCCTCTTTTTAAAGTTAGCAATGGCAGCACTTCAAGGGGAATGCATTATTTATATTTCTGACTAAATGTGGGGTCTTTGAAAATTGTATTGAGTAAATGTAATAATATCTGAAGTAGTGTTCGTTCTCCATGACTGATATGATTCATGTATTCATTTAAAAAACTGAACTTGAAATCAAGAATGATCAAGCAATCATGCTCAGAGGCCACTAGGTAGATGATTTCGCACTAAAATTTAGACATAGTCTTTTCAAGGAATGCAATGATTAAAATATTACACTTTTTGTAGAGAGCAGCAATATTAAATAGTCTATGAATTATAATCAATTAAATAAAATGATAATTTTCGGTTTGGCTACATTTGCATCTTTAACAAGTATTGGGGTCCATTTTTACGAAGATTGTGATATTATGGAAAATGTATGTGAAATGAATTCAGTAAAACATTTGTCAAATATGTTACACTACGAGGAAATGATGCTCAATTTTAAGATTATCCACATGGACTGGGTTGTAACTGCCATCTCAGTGGTATGAATGTTTTTCCCATGTCAACAGTTCATCTTTCATCTTTTCACTTTGACTGAAAGCGCAGCAATGCAGTGTTCTTTCCTTAAAAAGGTTTTTTAGTTAATCAGCCTTAAATATCTGTGTTTGTAGAGATAATTATAATTCCACTTTAATACGCTTACCTTGTAATGGTAGTACGTTTAGAAGACAGTATTTAAATAAAAATTCAAACATCATGTGATCACCCTTTTTATTATGTCATTATAAATTAGACTTTGGAGTCAATTTCTTAACTTGTATATGAAAATAAAAGTTGCATAAATATACATTCTTCGACTTTGCGAAGGGAGGAGATGGGAGAAATTTGAGCGATGGGGAGTCTAGCAAGGGACAAGTGTGACTAAAAGAGGGAGGAGACTTATGAACATAAGAGCCGAGTTGGAGGCGAGAGCAGAATTGCATTTGGGACGATTGCAGAAACACAAACGTCGATTCGTGGTGTACGATTCCTGGAAACACACCGGAGAGATTTGGAACCGAACATTAAGGTTACTTGAACACGTTCGTATGTAGAGATCACCGTGACTTACATCTAAGTCAGAAGGTAGGGTTGTGGAGGTTATCGAACTTGTAAAATGAATGTTTATTTCAGTTCAAAGATACCCATTCAACAATCACTCTTTGATAGTATTTTTTTAAAATTGGTTATTTGGTGTAGCCACACATCCCAAGGTAGCATTAGGATAGCATTGCTTACATGTTTAATAAGTCCCTTTTGCAGATGTAAATTAATTTTGCAAGGATAAAGATTACAAATACCTACCATCATTGTTTAGTGGGGCTCGAATCCACTTAACGCAGTAACCATTGCACATTTTGTAGGGAATTTCGTTGAAATGGAGGAGTGTCCGATTAAAGGGATCTTGACAGTAGGGCTCTCTATCAGATCGGCACTCGACACAGAGGATACTTTGTACTAAAATATAGGCGATTTATTTCCACTTGTAAGAATCCACGATTTGGTTAGCCAGGATATTGTTAGATACGGGTAAAGGATTAATCAAGCAGAAGTAAAAGTTCATTACGATTAGTGGGGAAGACTGTGTTGTCTCAGGATAGTTACAGTGAGCCTGATTCATTATGATGAGTATGTAGTAACAGAACTCCAAAATAAGTTACTTTAATCTACAACAATAGACCCAAAAGTGGTTTAATACCTCAAACTTGTTAAATAACAATGAGATTTGATTGGAATCCTCCATAACCTAGGCAAAATGGCAACTTTAATTGCGTAGCCGTATCACGTGCCAAAAACCACTGGGTAAGTGCAGAAAATGAAAGGGATACAATTTTGGAGCTGTCATTCTATTAAAAAATTGCAGTTTTTTGAAGAGTAAGTCAAGAATTTTCTATTTAATTACAGTTACAATTCCCAAATTCGGATGCCATAAAGGAATATGTATCATGTAAAAGTATTCAATAGTAATAATTGTCATAGCAATTTCACGACGCGTATTTTTAATGATTACGGGCCTTCAACGATGAGAATTATTAAATATAATTTTGGGGTTTATTTAAACGTCTCAAAACAAAGACTGAGAAGAAAATAGGGGAGCGAAGGATTTATATGTAATAATAAACAATACTCCTTCTCATGGCACCAACACACAAATTCGAACGACGTGGTCAAATTATAAGCGAAGGGAGTGTAACGTGATAAGGCGTTATTAGCTTGACCCACAATGACGTCAAGACTACAAATAGAGAGCAGTTTTGAGTTCTAAAAGAATTTGATTTGCATTTTCAACCTTTAGTGGATAAATTGTTCGTCTTTTAATAAAAAGAGGCTTTGAGGCAAACCACAAAGAGCAAGTACTTCCAATTCACACCGAAATTACCACCGCTATACAATAGCTTCAGATTGTGATGCCTTGATCATTTGTTCATATCTTTGATATGGTGTTGTGCACACTTAGAGCTCCGCCTTTGTACTTCCACAGGGCGTTATATCCTCCTGGCCACGCCACTAGCCTCTCAGCCCCCTCCACGTCGGTAATACTTATTCTGCCTTCTTTAACCTTCAAACAAGTCTCAGGGCGCTATACTAGTCTTACTAAGCACAAATTACCAAAACTGTAAGAAAAAAGATTCCGCAAGTTTTACTATTATTTGTGAATTCAGGATGCAAGATAAGATATTCAACGTTGGCGGAAAGATCTTTTTTCTCTCATTTCACGCGTTAGAATGGGGCTGCCCACGACAGCAATACATTTTGACCTTCAAAGCTCAAAATCCTATAGCCGATTTGATCACTTCCATCAATGCACCGCTACACTGGAATACTGAAATTACTTTAATTAATGAGTGAGTAGTGAGCTGACTGTGGATAAAACTGTAGTGTTTTCCAAACTTGTGGTACTTTGCTGCAATGGTAATTAGAGTACAATGATTTTGTGAATAGAACAGAAAAGTTTGATTATTTTTAGTGGAGATGCAAAGGTGTAAATGCATTTTTTTCACCAGTTTGGGTAATTTATTTTTTAGTGGCGTAAAACATTTGGGCATAAAAACCACGACGGCTTAAAGAAAACTGTTGATGAATTATGCAAAATCTTTGACATTTTTTCTTTTTGAAACATGTGGCGGATAGGTTAAAAACCTAAGTCGCTACAAAGCAATTTCATTGCCTTTCAGATCAGGTAAAAGATATGCTTTGCGGTGTTGCGCTTGATTCATCGCAGCAAAAACGTTTGTTTTATGCCTAAGCAAAGTTAACGACAGACATTCATTCTTTCATTATATGCTCATGAAAAGCCCTTTTTATTCTCCATTCCCTGCCAAAAGCGGAAATGGCTTTTCTCTCAGGTAAAATATTATGATTTATTCTTCAATATTAAGGCCTTCGTGATTAAAATGTAGTGTTCTCCAGAAGACATAACCTATTCCTAAAATGTCATAATAATATTTGAAACACTGTCACTCTACCCAATGCATGCGTTAACGAAACCATACGATGCACCTTTGTGGCAGGGCGAACGATGACCTGTCAGTACTTTTGGGTGGTGCAGATGTTTACTCGATATTACCTGGTATAGTATGCTGCCATTAGGGCATCAAGCACCAGATTATGTAAAAACTTTTATTTAAATATGATTTTTTCAGGCGAACCCAATTTTTTGCAATTTTAGAACTGGAATTAGACATCGAACCATTTTTAGTAACTCATCATGTTTATAGCATCAAAAGTAGAGATCATATAAAGATACTTTTAAGTATTTTGACGCCTAGGGAGGCTAGAGGAATAATGAAGAAAGTGCAATTTTCTACATTACATCTTAAGTAATCCCAGGCAAATGTGGGTGGTGCACAGTTGTCCAATGCACAAAATTAGGAAACCTTTTATCTTGACGGAGAAATGACCTTAACGTGGATGTGGTAAAATACCACTTCAAAGTAAACTTCAAAACCAATCAAAAACTCTAGGATGATTCAGCTAGCGATTCTATAAACTAATGAACGGGTAGTTTTTGTACTTTACGGGATTCGATAATTCAGATTTAAGTGTAGCAAAAATTGGCTTACCAGGGCAAATGGAATCGGGATCGGTAGCGTGGGCACTCGGAATGGAGGCAGCGCCTAATCCAAAAGGTTGATGAAATTGGTACACCTCCATTTTGGCACTACGTTCATTCTCTCTACATACAGATTCATTGATGGCGACTCTGATGCTGGGGGTTTGTATGTTGATCACATCCATTGGTGGTGATATCATAAGTGAAAACAGAACTCCATATAGTAATAAAAGCTGTGACCACCGCATTGGCATTAAAACCTTCTAAAAAGAACATATTGATCACTTAACTCAGTTTATGGATTTGCATAAAGTATTTTAATGCTTTTAGCTGTGATGTGTTGATTTTTCCTGATCTCATTCAACCTATTTGGATGGAACACTTGAGATTACATTATATTTACCTCCTTTCTTATCAGATTGGCTTATTTAAAGAGGCAAAACGACTTAACTCAATTCATAAAATGTCCTAAAGTTTTCTTTACTATAATTAGATAAAACGAGCTACTGGTGTGTTTGGATAATTTATCACTTTTTAATATAAAAGCAAAGAAGCGAAATCGCCTTTGTGTCTACCACATAGCAAAACTTAGTGCCTGGACGCTGACATAGGTTTTTTGCCTAACCGAAAAATAATCGTGTTTTTGTTTTGCGTCATTTTTTGCAGCAAAATTTTAAGGGAGATTCATGTGCTTACTCTATATCCAAGGCGCCATGCCAGGCACGGCAGGAAGGGAAGTCTAGCACAAAAAATAAAAGAAAACATTCATTTAAAAGCTAAAAAAACCTTTTTTGAGTGGAAAACTAGGTCATTAAAGGAAGGAAGGGTTTTTAACGCCTTTATGAGCACTTCATTTAAAATTTGTTATTAGGTTATAATGTGCAGGAAAAAGTAACTTTAATAGTTTATCCCGTTTGAAAGTAGATGTAGCTCAAGTAACTGGAATTGAAATTCACTAAATTACCCCCAAAAAATTGCACAACTCTCAGGAAACGGATAAATTACATAGTGTTATTTGTCTCCAGCTCGAGTTTTAGCACGACTTGATGCAACATGTATCAGTGCAAATGCCATTAAAACACTGCGTACGCAAAAAATTGACACTGACGCTGCTAAGCAAATCTAGTGCCATAGATACTAGAATGTCAGTACTTGTTAATACGGAAAGCAATGAACATGAAAATAAATGCTGTGCTAGGAGAATAAGATACGCAATAAAACCAGATATCCCCAGTTCTATAAAAAATACCCGTTTTGTCAAATTGGCACAAAATTGTCAAACTCATAACTCACTAGCCATTTATCAAAAAAAGCTTTTAAATTATTTAACGCCATACAGTCGGAGACAAAACTGAAGATACCAGACATTAATTATGTAACGTGATTGCATTAGAAATGCCGTAAACAAAAGACTAGGGTTACCCCACGGGAATTACTTAGCCATACAAACGCATCGTAAAACAATTTTTCTTTTCAAATTCACTCCTTAAAGCCTGAGCAGCATCATTCTTAGGAGAGCATAACTTATAACAATTACCAGCGATATTTTTTGATACACTTTAGCAATTTGCAAAACACCGGCTTTGCGATTGAATACATATTAAAAAATCATTGTTTATAATATTTCTAATCAGCTAATGTTATTGGCATTAGTGTAATCAAAAGATGGTATATCTAAACGTGACAATCTTTTCTAAAAATTGACAAATATAACATCAAGTATGATTTTCTTTAAATGGAAATCGGCTTTGTTCTGTACCAGTGCCCGTACTGAATAGAGGACCATCCTGAATTTAAACGGATGACAATTAATCGTAGCAATTTATGCATGCAGCGTTTCAGTATCAGGGTTTACAAAATATTTATCTAAAAATAGTCCCTTAATTTGTGGGCTATATTCCATATCAAGTGCTTTTTTCTATCAATGCTTCTTCCCTATTGTTACGAACGCATAAGGGTCTTTGGATAAATAACATTTCGCGGTTTTTTTGCGGTATATTCAAAAAATAGTTCGGTCTCCCATAAATCACTTTATTCTTTGCAAGAATTAACTTTTTTCTTATGTCAATGGCATTTATTCAGGTAATTTTGTTCATTTGCTTATGTTTTTTAGTCGTGGCTTTCCGAAAAAATTTCCATTTTACTTGAAAACATGAAAAATTAGAAAAACATATTAGATGACAGACATTGACGTGACTTTACCATGTCTTTTGAGTTTCTCTACTTCGTAACATCCTTCAAACAGAAAAAATCCAAAAAAAGCAATTAAGTTGCAAACTGCAAGATACGCAAAAACGTTAATCTCACTTTTAATGATGTTTTTTGGCCTTTCTGTCCATAGATAATAGATCAAAAACTGGAGAGACCAACAAAGAATATAGAGTGATAGGGTGAGAGGAGCTGATCAGAGGGTTCGAAGACAGGCGAGTCTCTATGGAAGTGGTGGCAAGTGTATGTGACTGGCGAGACCTGACTGACGCTAAGTGTGAGGGAAAGAGACAGTGGGCGCACAATGCTAGCGAGGGAGGCGTGTAAACCAATCAACGCACACCACCCAACGATACTCGGCGACATCTCCACTAAGAGACTGAGACTCCATTTGCGATGAAATAGTCCACTTTCAATACAACCGAACTCTTTTAAAGGGCTTTTCATTCTCACTATATAATTTCAGGACCCAAAAGTATTTAGTCTAATGAGAATACAACAGTACATAATTGATTGCAGAAATTCATGTTGAACTGTTTCTTCTGCACTTAGCAAAAGATACGCAGTAAAATCTAAGCCCTCTTGATTATTTTTAATCATTTTTATTGCCAAACGACTAAACTAAAGCGAGCTGATGATTGCAAAGTGGGAGTAATATCAGTTATTAATTGCTCATAAATATATTTTAGGCTCTGCCTTGATTAAATTGGTTTGTTTAGCTGCCCTTGAGAAGCAGTACTGTCAGCTGCGAGATAATTTGACCTATAATCTACCCCAGATGACGATTTTTTGAGGGTTCGCAACTTCATCCTTCATTGAATCAGTTAAAGAACAGACGCTGGTTTTCAGATTGGCAAAATTTTTTATTAGAGAGCTCTTTTAGAGTTAAGATGGTTATTTACGCATTAATTTTTGATTAGTGGTACCTCAGTCTCATTTTGCAATCCTAAGACAATCTTTCTAGAGTGCTTTTATAAACCCATTTTAGGAAGTGACTGCTTTATACTGAAACCACAGAAAGAGTTTAATGACACTGTCATGGGTAGCGATGTTTGAAATATAGAGGTCTATCATTTCTGATAAACTTGTAGTGCCTCAAGTCTTTCCTGGGGTCAAAAGAATACACAATACAAGGACAGTCAATGTAATACCAACTGGCGGGTCACCGGGATGGTCTGTGGTCCTTGCCGTCTAATGGAAGCACGATGTGGGGGACTTCAGTCCTGACCTAACTAAAAGAAAGAATTAAATAAGCAATCAAGGTATTATGCCACTTTATGGATGGCGACAGTCGCCAGAGCAAAAGTGAGTTCTCCCTCAACTCGACATTAGTCCCAATAGTTTGCAATTTTCTTCAATTACTTTGTAGAAAGTAATTCTTTGGATGGGTTGTACTAATCCGTGAGCATTCTCTATCAAATGCCATTGCCTGATTGCAGTCAGGAAGCGTAAAAATGACTTGATCACCAAATGGATAATATCCATATTTGAGAGAAATTAGCTAGCAGCCTCGGCTTCCACTGGAAGAGTTAATTTTGTTGTCTAGCATATATTTATCTAAGGGTTTAGGTTATTAAGACCTAGCACATTATAAATAAACCAAAATGTTAGTGCATATTTTATTTCGACTTCCTTCACATTGTGCAGGCAAAACCATTCATTTACTATTCAGACCATGGACATGACGAGGTAGGTCGAAGGGATGTAAAGGTATTCCCAAAATTCGGTCTACCCAAAGTAATATACAATTTAATAATGTACTAAACTTATTTTTAGAACTTTTTTGACTTAAAACTGACAAGCTCACAACACACACCGCTCTGACATTCCACCGATACATCACTTACTAAATTACACTGGATTTTATGATTAAATGGAAATTGAAAATAAGATTTCGAAAAATTAGAATGTGGGAAATCCTTATAAGTATAAATTATTAAAATGTGTAGCACAAAGAAAGCGGAATATTGAAGACACATGGTTAAGGCAAGTTCTAGGAAAGAACAAATATTAAAAAATCCCCTTGTTTCATTATTTATTAACTTAGGATGCAGGGCGGCAATAGGAATGTTTATGAACGTAAAATGATTTACTCTATTAGACAATCAAATTTGGAACCTGATATTTAGGTCTCGAATAACCTTAGTTACTAAAGGAAATTCTGCACACTCAAATTGAATTCAAATGGGGTGTGAATATATAGAAACCTCCTAAACCCTTCGCTCACGCTTTCCCTTGTCTGCGCATTTATGCTAGTATGTGCTTAACCCTGGTGACGATAAATGCCAATAAACAGCATTTAAAAATTGTCACCAGAAGAATGAGACAGCGTCTCTTCTCATGTGGTTTTGCCAAAAGGTATCATAAGGTCTCACAAGAAAACGATTTCGGCCTAACAGATTGACTATCCATCTGCTTTACAAGCTGACAAGCGAGAATCACATCCATCTGTCTTGCATAAATGCTCCACTATGATATTCAGTTGCATTAACTTTTACCAAATTCGAAAACACTTATGATTTCTCATCCTTCTCGAATGATGACGATCCAAATTGCAAAGTTCTCATAATGTAATGAACGAATTGAGGGTAACGATCGAAAACTCACCTCTAAAAAAGGAACTGAAAAAGTCATGCAACAGTGGCGACGCAAAAATGGAGACTTACGACTGCAGCTGCAATAACGATGCAAATGTTAACGCTCGGTTATGGTAATTAAAAGCAAAGCTTTCATAATAACTGTGACTTCTACAAAACCGGTAAAGAAAAGAAAAGTTTTAAAATAATCTACAAACATAGACCTACTTTGGACATAAATATTAATTTTTCTTTGAAAATTCCCACTTTTTCTCTAAACTGGGTTCTTCATTACCAAAGTGCCGAGGTCGATGACAGCCAACGGGTTCGTAAATAACCTTACAACATGGAAAAAGGCTGATACAAAAAAACAAATGAGTAAAATTTAGGGACGTGCAGTTGACTGTTAAAATGGTTTTAATCTCCAACGTCTATTTTGAGATGGGATTACACCTATAAAAAGCAAAAAACGCAAGTTTGTGCTCAGCTCTAAAAAAAGCATAAATTTAGCTTCAAATAAAGCTTTGGTTGCTTCTGCAGTAAGCACGTTATAGGCTAATACATAACGCCAATTTGTTGGCTAACATAAAATTGACGGTGTCAAGTGCCTTCGCACACATTTACCTCGACAATATTAAATTTGTACAATTCGAACATCTTTTGATGAACAGATTTGCTAGTAAGTAATTTATTTCAACTACCTCCTACCGTACCTAGCGTTTTCGGAAAGTAAAGAATAATAAAAGAATTTTTGATAAAAAGAGGAAATGAAGCAGTGGAAATGCAATACTTTAATTTTGTGTTTATTTTCTCGTTTTGGTTTCAGGTTCACACAAGTTTCCGCCTTTGTACTTCCTCTCAATTGTATGACCTTTGCGCTGTGCCAGCAGTCCCTTAGTCCTCCTTAATCTGGCAATATATTTTCTGCCCTTATATAATGAGTCTTTTCGACTACAGGAAAGCCTCGAGGCCCCACAGAAACACGAACTTTGAGTTGGATTAAATAAATTATAAAGCAAATTAATGGACAGCAAATTAACTCCAAATTTGAACCTGAAAAATATTAATAGAATATCAAAATGTAAATGCTTGAACAAGCATTACGTAATTAGCTTTATTTGTTTCAGAAGCATCCTTTATTAGAGAGATACAATGATGTCTTTTTTTGGCTTTAATTAAAGATTCTTCCATGAACAGGAGCGAAATTCCTGCAGTCACTTCCACACTCTCCGAAAAATAAAGTAAGTTTCCCTTACTAAAATATTTTGGGTAAAGCCACAATGTTACCTAAGTCAAGAAACACCTGTAATTGGACAAAATGGGAAGACTCAATCGGACAATAGCAACTGTAAGTTGCTTTGTATTGGGCGAAGGGAACTGTAAGACTGATTCCTGACCTTGTTATGAAAATAAACAAAGGGGCCAGAGGAAAGCGATCTAGAGTCATAGGGCACTGAGCAAGTTGCATTTCAAGTAAACTTCCTATTTAGGGATTGAGATGATTCCCTTTTTCCCCATTGCACTTGTGCTGATATTTAGACTGGCTATACAATGGCGTCTCAAGTGATTGTTGAAACAATCCCGTAAGGGTCATATGAATTCTTATTTTGAGAAATCGAAAACCGCAAGAATTGTAATAAATAGGATGGTCTAGATAGGAACATGGACAAAAAATTAATCAAAATTGTCAACTAGCAAGTCGCATTTTAGCAAATTTTGCAGATTGCGCAGGCACTTAAAGCCTCGTTGTTGTCCTCTTGCTCCCCTTTAGCCCTACAGTGCAATAACAATATGCCTTCGCCAAAGTCCCCTGATTTTCAAAAATTTGAAAACCCATGAAGCGTTAAATTGAGAACAGTGGCAAAAAAACCGATCCTAAATGGCAAACACTTACAACTTGACGGAAGGAGCACATATGTCGTGAAGACTCCCAACTTCTTTGGTAAATACTACACCTTCGTAATCTGCAGGAATGTCATGAACAACTGAAACGACACTAGCCGTTTGTTGCGAAGCTGTCTACAGTACTCCTCCAGCCATCCACTAGCTCTAAGCAACGCATATTGATATGGTTGGGCAGCAATGGCATGAGAACAAAGTGGCAGGTTGGTTTACAGGTAAAGCTTTAATCCCATTGCAGTATTTTAAGTCATGTCGGCTATTAAATGACTGCTTTTACTTCATTGTTCCTAGAGCAAGCAATGGGCATGCAAAATAACCATAATATTTCCTTTTCATTCCAAGCACATTCAAAAGAGAATGAAACAAAAGAAACAGTGCAATTGTCAGAAGGAATCATTGACGATACCAACAAATATCTTCTCTGTTGCACGCAAATTCGATGACTGGATGGTAGAGTTTTTTATTGCGCAAGCTGTGCTGCGAAAGAAGCTGCGAAGGCTGTCAAAGGAGAGTACCGGGATGACGCTCAAAAGTGGTGGGGGCCACATAATATTTTTATTACTTTTGATTACACAAGCACTTAAGGACTCTCTATTGTGATTTTGCATGCTCTTCTGTACCTCTGTAATAACTTTTCGCCATACCCCAGCGACTTCTCACTTAGGAAAATATTTATTTTCCGCGTGAAAATTAAACCGTCTCTTATGTGAAAACAACAAAAAATTATTTAATTTCGAGAGAAAATAACCTTTGACAATTCATTCAAAGGAATTTGCATAGTGATGTTGAACAAAAGTGATTTGCTCTTGACTTTCTTAATTAGATACGTGTGAGCATGCAGTTGCTCCCTTATTCTTGCATTTGCTAGTTAATATTAGCAAGGCTGACGTTCCAAGAGCTAATTTTCCAAGCAAATGCTAAAAACAATCAACAAAGTATGTAACTACACAAATCTTCTCACAAAAGTTTGTTTATTGAAATAGCCACTGTTACGACACACAATTTGCAGACTCATTTCAAAAAGATGCAGTTAAAATAACTGCTTTTGAAAACCTGTTTGCTTCTAGAAGCCAAAAACAGTTTAACCCCAGCCACCTCTGCCTCTATCTCCTTTGTTTTTCAGCTCATTACTCCTTCTTGCATTTATGAGAATAATGCTATTGATAAGAACAAGCAATGGCCGTCAATTGAAGGAATATTATCAAGAGAAAGCCACAGTACCTTACTCCCTCCCCACATCTTTTCCCCTCTATTGTGTCAATCTTCACACAAATAATTTCTGCGTTTATGTGTTAAGGTTTTGCTTGCTATGTCTAAGGTTCTAAGAAGATGTCATTTTCATTTTATTTTCATTACTATCCATGACCACTCCATCAGACAATCTCAATCTCAAGTTGTATGCTTTCGAGTAGGCGGATCTCAACCGCAACTGTCATTTAGTCTCCATTAAAAAATACCATACTAATAGTTATATTTGCAATTCCACTCACTCTCGCACAAAAAATATTTGTAAAAAGGGACTGGTACTTTGGGAGTGTTCATTGCAGTTGAAGGGGTTTAGTAAGTGTGACATTATTGACAAAAAAATCTGCTAAAATGATATCAAAATACATTTTAGCTTAATTTGTCTTAAAATTATGCAGAATTAGAGAGACCGTCTTTATTTTTGAAGTGAAATTTCAGTGGAACTCCTATTTTATTATCAAATTTAATGAGCAAAGTTGTTCTTTCTGATACTGGTACGTTCGACACATTTCGATAGCATGCATACCGCCACTTCAAATGGTAGCTTATGCTCAGTTTTGGATGAAGGCGTATTTCTGACTTCATTATAAACGCAGTTAAGCACGCACCAGGATGCCAAATGCGTTGAGGCTAAGATCTAGCAGAAATATAATAATGAAGTAAAAAGAGGATAGAGGTTTAAAATACC
>NW_020170469.1:123515-124987 GCF_000524195.1 Echinococcus granulosus | reverse complement strand
TTCGATTGCTTCAATTGAGCAGACACTTGAGGCTTCACGATTGCACTCCCACTCGCCAGCATGACCTCCGAGAAATCCCATCAACCTCAGATCACTGCAACAATGGTAACACTTTTCCACCGCACATCTGGCTTACTTCGACTTCAGTAAAGACTGAGGGCGTCAGTCTGCAATTTATGCCACTTTCCGTGTTTCCGTTTTTCCTCAGTGTGTAATTACGGCAAAAATTTGGTTTGAGGGCAAGAATTGACTGCAACAATCCATCCAATGGAAGTTAACGAACCTGAGAGTTAAGTAGAGCCAAGGCACTGTTAAAGGATAACAAATTGAGAAAACAATTTGTCCGACTCACTGTGGCAGTGTTCGTTCCCTATCACTGTCCTCGGGGCGTGTACGACGATTCTAGATGGGAGGGTATTGCACGGTTGACATTCCCATTTACGCAAATTTGCGTATGCATTTGTGTTCCTATTCTCACTTTTCGCTAATTAATATTCGCATGGCTGACGTAAGGAGAGGCGAATTTAGAAAAACATTGCAAAGTGAGCTACAGAATGCACAACAGCTAAATCCTTCCCAAAATAGTTTTTCATTGAAATAATCACTGCAGCAACTCATAGTACACGGACATGTTGCAATGAGTGGCAGCTACTGAAAGATTACTTGTATAAAATGTTGTGCATCTGGATGTCAAAAAAGGTCGAGATTTGTCCATCTCTACCTCCATTTGCTTCGTCGTAGGTGATGGTCATCACTTGGAGGCATGTCATTAAAGGAATGGGTCAGCTTCTCTCTCGATCTACCCCCATCCTGATGTGCCAATCATCTCAAGGATCAACTGTGCATTCATGGAATAATGTGCTGCAAACAAGGTACCATTAGACAATTATCTCCTCCTCACTGTCACACCAACCGTAACTGCTCTTCGAGACAATGTCTTCATACTCACCCTCCAACTGCATACTTTCCAGTAGGCATATGTCGTAATTGTCGTTTGGTCTTTAGTAAAAGGTGCCCATAAATAGCTATGCCCGCAATTCATCACCCTGTGCACACACACGAAACACAGACTTGTAGGAAGGGATTAGTGTGGTGGTAGCGTGGAGTGGTGAAATGGGTTGATGGCATTGGCATTATTAACGTGAGAATCTGCTAAAATATCATTTGAATATTTTGATACTACTTTAATTATAAACTACACTTCAAAACTGGACGTAAAGGGATCAAACTGCGGAACTCATTTGGGTAGTTGGTAGGACTTCGAAGCATTTGGTTGTTTAAATAAACTTAATGCGTCCAGGAGGAGATGCCTGTTAGAGACAGCTGACGATGACGAATGACAAGGAAAGGTTTTAGTGAGTAGGAATATTAGGAAAATCCTTATTAGTCACAGAACGACTTACCACTTTTGGTGGGAAGTACTCTTAGGAGGTGAGAGTCCTTGTTTGAATGAAATGGGTTGTACTGCCCTA
>NW_020170469.1:116986-123415 GCF_000524195.1 Echinococcus granulosus | reverse complement strand
TCCACTACGAAAATAGGTTTTAAGATAAAGACATGCCCTCTGATTTTAACTGGATTCTTTTAATTGAGCAAACTTAGGTCCTTACGGCAATGTACATTCAATGACTTTTCAGGAATGCCGAAGTATTAATCGATCAAATTTGAAATATCATCGCCCTTTATCTACATTCCCTAGCAACAAACAGGCTACTAAACAAGTCGAAAAAAAGAGGACAGTTTTGGGAATGGATGTACACTCTCTGAGCAAAAGTTAAACAGCGAGTAATGAGAACTGGATGATACCCCCCTCATTTTCAATATTTATGTATAAATTCGCCTCAAAATTTCTAAAATACTGTTAGGAAATAACATTATTAATCGTGCTACATTCTTTGAAACTAGCTTATTGATAAGCGAAATGAAAATATGGTCACTGGTATGCCTTGATGCATCCCTATACTGCAGGTCTGAGTAGTTTTTGCGTCACAAATAATTATAAACCATATTTTCCATAAATTACTGCTCCTTGGATGGTGGCAGAGTACTCTATTATTTAACAATTTTTGTATAATTTAAGCACTTTACTTTGTAATTTAACTGTCTTCAAGTCTGATATCTTTAAGAGTGAGTTTGATTTTACTGTCGTGGTACTAAAGTCTAAATTCAGTAGCGTGGTACCGTTTGATTTCGATGTAGTAAATGCTTCCTTTAAATAGAAACGCTACACTCAAGCATGCGTGAGTCTACTACCTTACATTTGGAGTTCTGGAGAATTTTAGCTTATACAACAGGAAAAAACGCGGATGTTTGCGTTACATTTTTTATTTTCAAGAACAAGGCCTTCGTGAACTACCATAACAAGGTATTTGTCTTGGATGATGTTTAAATCACCCTTCCTACAATCCCTATGTAAGCAGCAGCGCCTGCAATCATTGAGTTTTAATCTTTTATGCTCTGTGTTGTTCTGATTCGTATCATGGTAAATAAACTCCATCAATCTTTCAGAAATGAAGCCAATTTTTGCAAATAAGCCCTCACTATCGATTCTTGACGAAGGGGAGGAGGTGGAGGTGACACGCCTTGAATGGACCAAGTAACTTATTATTTGCTAAGCCAAATCTTGTGGACTCGAAAATACCTAAATAAATAATTATTTGTATGCACCTTTAAGAGAGGAAATGGCTTTACCATCTTGCAAAATAATATGTTTTAACAAGGTGCTGGTGGAGGTAAATAAGAAATGATGATATGCATCATGTTTGCAGAATCTTTCATAACGAGCCCAGAATCTTTCACAACGATGGCATTTGACAGCAGGCATGATTTTTAGTGCTGCACACAGTGTCATTAGCGGGTGAAATTCATGCTCAAACCGGAAACGTGACAGGTGAACATTCAAATCGATAGAACCACAAATTTGGGTATTTCATTTCATTCTTCCAAGAATATGTGAGATTTTGAATTTGCTTTATTGATGCAAGGGGTTTTCAAAGCCTTTGTTACCACTCCATGATGCTGTTTGATACTACTATACTCCCTAAGATGAGATGATATTCTAATACGTAGGTGACTTGAGCCAATTTGACTTTAAAACCTAGTTTTATTTTTACTTTCAGCTGCAAAATTTGTTTCACTTAAGTGTTTTTAGACCATTTTGCAAATTCGTCTTTTTGCAAAGGATAATTTTTGGGACAGTTAGGCACTGTAAAAACCATCTTCTGGTATTCCGTCCTTCCATTAATAGAAATATTTATAATTCACTGCAATCGCTGGCACTTTAAACTATTTTAGAGGCATTAACTTAGGGGTCAGTTTAATTGCATTTTTTAGCTTGGCTTTTCATAGCTAGAAAAATTTTAAGCCCCAAAAAAGACAACTGATAAACATAATTGCACAAGATCCGACCAAGTTTGTGCGGGTCAAAAAGTGGTTATAATTCTCAGGATGGAACACTATTCCAGTCTGACTATAAAATAGCGAAGTGTTCACCTTCTGCGAGTGACCACAGCAAGCCTATACATATGCATTTATGGAAAAAGTTTGTGGTTTTGGCCATTTTTTAGATATCCTATTTGGGAGCGTGTGAGAAGAAACGCTATGAATTACTTGACTGTATAGCTTAAAGACGGGGATAAAATCTTTCTGAGAGAAGTACATTAACGCCTCACAAATGCGACATCGGGTATGAGCTAAGATACGTCCGATAAACAAAATACCATTGACCAATGCCCGGGTGTGGAGGCGAGGTCCCATTCAGAAACCTAATTGCAGACTTGGATCAAAATTATTGGTTGTGCTTTGCACTAATCCCAATTTTATCACCATGTCATTCGTTTTTTAAATATATCTAGATAATCACAAGGTCACTTGAAAACTGCATTCTTGTAATGGGCAATCACGAATATTCCAAAATCTTTATTCAGATAGTGCATCAGACTCAAATAAGTTTGCCATCCCCTGAAAAATTATTCGACTGCGTCATCACTCACATTCCACAAATGTGTACTTTAAACGTAAATATTTTCCGAATTTCTATCATCTCATGCACCGACTTATTTGCAGGTTTAATTTTTAAGGAGAGTTTTGCTAAAACTTGTGACAGCAAATTGTATATCCCTTACCAATTTTTTTTGGACCGTTATTCATAAAATACCTTCCTTTTTAAAAATACGCAAGAAAAATATTTTAGCTGTGGAATTTGTACATTATTTGGTTTTTAGTCCGCTTTCGGTAAACCATTTTTACGATATACCCCATTATTGCCTTCTGAGTTGCAGTCAGCTAAATTTGTCATTCCTTTTGTGCTCGAATCGATGTTGACACTTTACTTTCTTGGGCAGGTTTAACAACACTTTAGGTCAATCGCTTCTGGCTAAGAGAAAAACACTCTGTTGCAGAAACCATGCTGCTTCATTACTACAATTCTATTTTTATCTGCTACTTTTGCGTGACTGTTGAACCAGCCACGGAATTCCACGGTATTAACGTAACAAAGGGATGAATGATGAGAGAATGGTTAGTTATCAGCTGCCAAAGTGGTGCCTTTAAATTGGATGTGCAAAAATTTACTTACAAATTTATTTATTTTATCGATAAAATTAAACAAAGGCTAGAAGAGAGCAAATAGTGATGACATTACTTAGATTTTTAACCCTTGTAAATTAACACCTATCATTTCTGAAATGGGACAGTGTCACAGAACCCCATTTGCAAGCAGATACCATTTTCCTAAAACTCCCTGCTTTTGTTGGATGACAGTATGAATTTGTCGTTAGCTGCGTGCCAACGACAATTATTTCTACCACCCAAACTCCAGTGTTTTCATTAAGACATATAAACGGTAATCACTAGATTATTCCGTTCCAAAATTTACACTATTTAAGAAATCTGTTCCGGAGAGAAAAGTGAGAGTGAAAATTATTTTTCTGGCGCCTACCTTATTTTGATATTTTATCTGAATATCTTCTGTACTTCCTCATTTATTAGCCGCGACCATCACATCACTACATAGGGGAAATTATTATTTTCCAACTAAAATAATGACAATTACGTACCTCTTACATCATTTAGCCATTTCCACCTTTCCAATCTTATGCGTGAAATCATAGCAATAGGTGTTGCTCATTTGAAATTTCGAAGTATTGTGTACTATAATAAAAGGAGTTTTAAAGGTGATATTTTTAAGACGCAACAATCAGTGAACTGTGGTACTTGTACAGGACCACCTCTCATCTATTATTGTCTGCAGTAACACCAAGTCCATGCTAGTATTTCGATAAAACCATATCTTCTAATAAGCGCTTCTTTTCCAGCGACCAAGAATGTCAGCGCGACCAGTTTGTAAGTTCTAAAGTAACAGTGCGAAAATTGGATGTTATGAACCTTAACAAGCATAATATTTCTACTATCTTTGAATCAGTGGCTTTTAATTGCAGCATCTCGTCTGCTAAGTTCCAGCATCGATGTTGCAAGTCCAGCAGGATGACTTTAAACAGATCCATTATTACTGTAAATTAAATGATTATTTTTTTAGCTGTTATAAGACGCCTTGTTGTCAAAGTATGGTAAGAGCTGCTGGTCTGCATTAAATTATCTTCTACCCAACCAAATAGAATAAATAATAATGAAAATCATGGTCAGAGATGTAAGGCAATGCTGAAAAGCTGTTGAGAACAGTGTTTTGTCTTTTCATTTGGTTTCGCTTCGACAATCGGGGATGATATTTACCTCCAGACAGGTCGTTTTGTTGAATTCCACTGCTTTATCATGATCACATTTCTTTGTATCCGCCTGTCTGACTTAGGAACTTTCGCTAATCAAACATTGAAATCTTCTGCTACAAAACGCAAGATCTCTTGAGTGTAACCATAATCGTTTTGGTCATGCAAATGATTCACTTGAACAAGTTGGGAAACTGCATTGCGCATTTTTCATATAGCATTTTTGCTACATTGTGGTTCCATGTATTTATTTCCTCATAAGTTCTGTTGATATTTAAATTATATGAGCACAGACATTTCGGTTCCTAGACTAAATATCCGAGATTCCAAGACTAGTGTCTTATTAGAAAGTCTGCTGTCAAAAAAGTGCATAGAAAACGTTGTCATTCAACCTATAGCTATTTTGATTGTGTGAGAAACAGCCTTTATGAGCAAATTTTCAAATTTTCTTTGCTGTTCAGAGCATTGATGCTTTTGTCACCGACATGATTGAAAAAGTTGTGCTGTAACTTTGCTCTAAGCTCCTGCAGTTTAATTTGGTTTTGTCCAATGTGTTCATACTTTACCACCAATTTAATTACTTGAATTGCTTCAGTTACTTGCTTAGATAATCGTTTTGGTTACGCGGACATTAAGGATTCCACCTTTGTACTTTCGTAAGGTAGCAAGGACCTGCGGCATAGCAGTCGTCTCCAGCCCTTCGGTACGTTGATTATACACATTCTGCCTGATGCTGTGTACTCTTTGTCTTTAGGAAAGACTTGGAGCTCTACACATATTTTTTGAATCGATTTTAACTGAGAACTTTAAAATTAAATCCACATTCCCTCTTAAACAAAAGCTCTCCAAAAGATTTGATTGCATGTATTTTTGGTGTCCAGAGGCGTAGAACGCAATTGCACAAGTATTATTCATTAATCCTATAAATTATACATTATCCTTAGAATCACCTTATGTATTATAAATGGCATTAATGTTTCGCTTTTTAGTTCTTTTATATAAACCATGCATTTTCTGGTCTTGACTTGTGAATTTGAGCCACCTGCACAGCGGATTGAACGTGTAAGGCTTCAGAATATGTGGGGATGTGCCAGAGCAACGCGCATTCTACTTGATGGGAAGATTTGCATATCTAATAAATTTTAGTGCAATGACAAATTTCAAGCTGAGTTCGTTCTTCTTTTGTCCTCCTCACATTAATTTCAGTATGAGATTTTCTTCACTAAGGGCCAAAGAACAGCTCAATAACCTAATTATCCTAAGCTTGTTTACCAAAGAAATAAAAACGTGAAAATTATTTGTCATTCTTACTAATTCCACGAATTTCCATTTAACATTTTGATCCATATTTAAATTAAACAGGAAATCAGATATTAGAAATCCGTTCTCGAAAACGGTTAAGGCTTCCCAAGTTTACGAGCCCCTCCCCTCTTAGGACGTGATTTTGTGTGGAGTCGCGCCTTCTCCAATACAGTCACTGCCATCAACAACTAATCTTTTGCAAACCGCATTCTCCATTTTAAATGGCAATATTTCATTCTTGCTGCTGCGTAAAGCATTGGTGAGGTTCAAGCAGTGGAAACTGGAAATTGTAAGTCCACAGGCTGGTTGGGCTGAAGCCTTTTTCAGTACTGAGCAAATTGCGAAAAATGAATACCTTCGCATTAGAGAGAAATACTTTCTACCAGGTAACGAATGAGCAGATGCTTCTGAGGGAGCCACGGAGTGTGAGAAAAACCAACATGGATATGGTGGTCAAGGAGAATAATGCTAAACCTTCTCGAGTGCTACCTGAAAGTGACAAACCGACCTTCACTCACATTACAGAGTGCCTTATCTTTTCAAGGCTCATGAGTTCCTCTATGGACCTTTACCAGGGAAAGCCAACAGTGGATCTATTCATTGACTCTTGGAGTTTGCGGGTAAGTTCATTGGTTTTTTAGATCGCCTTCATTGCTTACGGCTTGCTGATAGATTTCGTTCGGTAATGTGCAATATCATGACAACCCTGTACTTTTTACATACTGCACCAAACTTTCGCTCAGGAGGTGTGCCTTAAATAATTTTGGACTGTTTAGCAACATGCTTATTGCTAGATAGGGCAGATAACGGTGATGGTGTTTGAAATTCGATCGGCTGGTATTTTTGCCTTCCTAAAGGAGTCATTCTATGTAGGTTGCTGTGAGGACTTAATATTGCTTAATTAAAATAATCCAATAGAAAGCAGTGGG
>NW_020170469.1:76634-116886 GCF_000524195.1 Echinococcus granulosus | reverse complement strand
TTACCGTAAAGTATTTTTTTTGAGCGTTATCTCCTGCGCACTTTTTGAACAGCCTCTCCTGTCGTCATTTTACAGCTTATTCAGTGGCGCATGAAACACAGCTAAGAGTTATCAGCGGCAGTCATCAAATTGAAATGCAGCTGAGAGGACAGCATTACCAATGATTTTCTCTTGGCATTTCTACTAATTCTAATGTATTTTTTAGCTCTAGACATTTTTTTGGAAGGAAAGGGAAATGATCTGGCCGGCTTATGTGTCCATTGTTTGGTAGAGGGACAGTGGAGTAAAAGAAGAGCCGTTTAGTAGGGGACATTGCTTAGAGAAGTTTCGCTAGATAAGCTATTTTGCCGCCATTTATGCTTGTCACTTATTCCTCACTTCAGTTCTGCTCAGCCACTTCTATCTGCGCTCTATCTATCTTCATGAACCACTCCGCAATAAACTCTTCCAGATGATTAATGGCCACAACAGTTGTTAATAACAGTCCCAAAACACTAAACGGTGGCGGTTATCAAAAGACATGGCTTTCTTCCTTTGCGCGATAATGCAACATTCAGATATCATGGATCGGCTTGCTTGTCTCTGCCACCAAATCAGCGTGGCAAGTGTTCTCGGAAGTCAGAAGAACTCATATGTGTAAAAAAGAAAACGTTAATGTTGTCGAATAGAGTCAAAGATAGCAATAGCATAATGATCAAGCCATAAGAAGTCGCCTGATCTGTGAAATTTACTATAATGAAATTTGCAAGTTAATGATACTGTTTGATATTTTACCCTTGTTTTTATCTAAAACATTGCATTTATTGCCTTGGCACAACGAGTTCTCTTGTGAGGCATGTGGAATTGCTTCTACAATTACTTGTTACCACTTACAGTTGTTGGTCTAAGTGTCAGCACAAGTACAATGCGGCTGAGGGCGATTATATTAATAGTCGATGGGAAAAGTTGCTCAAAAGGTAATTTAATCATGTGCCTTAACCCAAAGAGTGCTCCCTCTGACTGCGTTGGTCACTGACATAATAGCGCACTTTGTATATTCCACACTGCATCACATTAGCTTTTACCAGAATGAGCCTTCGCCTCTTTTGTGCAGCTCTGTGTGTTTCTGACTGCGGTTGCATTATGGATTTACTCAATTTCTGTGGTGTGAAAATACCGGAAAGATATTCCTCATCCTGTCTCAAGGGGATTGTTAAGCAAAATTTATAATATTGATTCGTTTTATGCAAAGAGGTGTGCTTTTGAAGCAAATAAAGCTGGTTTAATGACTTATTTTTCCAATTGCAAAGGCGACTACATAAGTGCTCGCGTAATCTACTAAAAATACTAAACAAAGAGTTAAAGTACTGCAATCATACCGATTCCATTTCTTTCATTTCTCTAGTTTTGGCTTGTCTTCTCTTTATTCCACATTCTACATAAAGCACTTTTGCTAAACTTTATGCAAATGCGCCTACTCATCAAGAGATCTTTTCAATACTACCAATTTACTGTCAAATATTCTCCCCCCATGAAGTTGGGATGAACGTGCACAGAAGCGCTTGGCATTGACACTTTAATAATAGTCGGCGAATTGGCGTGATTTATTCTCCAATGGTGTGTATTCAGCAGAATAAAACCAAATTTTTTTAATTCTAGGCCATATTTATGCTTGAGTCTTTGCGCTGAGCAAGAAATTTTACACTCCTTAATTTCTTTAGGCACACACTTCTCGCTGAATAAAATTAAAACTATATTACCGCTAAAATAAGCGACATATATCTATTTCAGTTTCTTTCTTGCATGTCTAATTTTTTACTTAGGAAGGTCATTTACGGACCCACTAAGAAATTGCCGACTTAGATAATTTTATTGCAAATAACCTGGTAAATCAGGGATGATGATAAGGGGAAATTCAAAGCTAACATCAATTTTTCTTATTAAAGTAGGCCCGCATTTATGAAACATTGCATAAATCTTACTTTTCCTGATGGAGTCTGGAGAAATCACATATTATGACTACATTGCATCTGGTTGCTGTAACCGGGCGTTAACGAATATTCTGACACTAATAACTCATTAGTAGACCTTAATCTCTAAACATTTAGTTGTGTATTTATATTTGTTTACCAAGTTTTTAGCGCTCTCACTTTTCATGTGATCGAAAATTGGAGATTTCTGCGTTTTAAGGCTAGTGAAAGACCGATTCTCATTAAATGAATGAGTCACATATAATGCAATTATTTGAATGACCGACAGGAAAGTGGCCATTATTTTTACTTAACGATAAAGCAGGGATTTTAATTTAAAGCCACAACTTGATAATATTATGCCCGCATTGAAAGTGATATCACATTCTTACACCTAGGTTTCTAGAGCATTATGACAGACATAATTAACGGGAAAACGAGATTATTTTCTTACTGCATTTGACTTGTTCCACAGCAAGTCATTCATATACTATCACAAAAGGCTGTTTTATGTCAAAACGTGTGTATTTTGCACACCCCATATGAACAAAGGCACTTAGAGTCATCGAGACATTACCTTATATGCCCTGGGTTGTTGTGATTAATATCTTGCAAAATAAAAGCCACCAGCCTTTAACAATGGAAGTGCTTTCACGTAAGCCACAAGTTTACACGCCCTTCATTTTTAATTTCGATAGTGTTAGAAATTCTTGTGTATATGAGGTATTTTCCGATGGGAATGCTCCACCACTTACAAAAGTGTGCAAAACAGATCTAGCATTCACATAGTACATAAATATGTCCTTTAATTAAATTCATTTGTCTATTCTTAGTTTGTTTTAGCGTAAACACTTTTCATACAGGATTAAACCAATCATAACAGTCCTGTATTTTGCCATTTACCTTACAAAAAATTAAGCAAAGGGCACGAAACTACGCCATCCTTCGCTTTAACTGACGCATTTTCCCTATAGATTAGAAACAACAGATTAATCAAAGAACAATTTAACAGTAAAGTGCGCTTCACATGTTTTCCCCGGGTTTTTTTCTGCGCGTCTACTATGCTTTACACTGGAAGGACATTTACGAACCCACCGGGAAGTCACCGACCTTGACACCATAATCATAAATAACCTGGTTAGACAAGAGAGGAAGAAGAAAAATTTTAGGATCAAAATTAACTTCTATAATCAAAGTAAGTCAAATTTATCCACAATTATATAAGCCTTACATCTGTTTGCGGAATTTCGCAAAAAACCGCAGACATTGTGGCTGCTTAACACTTGATTACTGTGAATGAGCGCAAACAAATATTTCGGAATTGCTTTTGAAGTCGTAAGGCCTTATTTTTGAGCCGTGGCTTTTAGTTGATTTGTAGGATTCTTAATTCGGAAGTGATTATTTAATCCCAACCTTCGTCTATTTACGACGTAATGGGGTATTAGCCATCTTTCGCTGGTCATATTTTGCGGAGAAAGCAAGTCCAAATCGCTTTTACCAATTAGGTCTGAGGTAATACATTTACTTCAGGGGTGGAAAAGTGAACTTCTGCATCCAGTCGGTAATGTGACGGGATTTCCATTTTACCAAAAGCTATAAAAAGACTGCTCTCTGAAATGTGTGAGTTTATTTTCTCACGTTCATAGTTCCACAGCGTTATGACAGGCACAACAGGAAAACAACGAAATTATTTTCTTGTCTCATTTAGCTTTTTTCTCATACAAGGTATTCGTGGACTACTATAAAAGGCCACTTCGTCTCTAATGGTGTCGAAATTGCGCTCAATGTGTACGCAGTGGCATTTGCTATCATTAAGGCATTATATTTTATACTCTGTGGTGTTCTGATTGGTATTTTGGCAAAAGAATGCTACCAACCTTTCAGAACTGAAGTGTCTATATGCAAACCGCCAGCTTCCTAACTTTTTTTCAGATTTGATTGTTGTTGAGAGTGGACTTTGAATAGGCGGTAGGTCGTGTGGGGAACACAAGTATGTGGAACGGATTTGATATTCACGTAGTATTCAAATGGACTCTGCTTAGTAAATTCAGACACCTTTCACTACTTTTGCCGAGCGTTTTCATTTTATACGACAAATGGAGATTCTCATTCCAAATATAGCTGTACTTATTGATTTGTTTTCAACCGATTAAATTAATTTTAAATAACTGACATTAAATTTAAGCTTGGGTTGGCACATTTAAAAATATCGAAGAATATTTAAGAACAACTTTAAAAGCTGAAACTTAAGAAAATTGCACAGCAGGGTGTATGAAAATACCGTGATTTAATTTATGCTACAGATTAGCGCAATAGGTTTTGTATAAATGGGCTTTTTAGGTGAGGTGTGAGGGCTAGGGCAGCCCCTTGGCTGGGAAATCTTTTTTATTTTTGCAGAGGAGGGAGAGGACACGCCTCGACTCTACCATACAACTGATTATTTGTCGAGACCCAAATAACGGCTTCATGAAAAACCCTAAATACTTTACCAAGTCTTATGAAAAGTGGAAGAAAGCAGAGACAAGGAAATATACTATTCATCTTTAATTCACGTGGAACCAAAAATAGCTGAGTGAATATCTAGTATTTGTCGTCTATTAAAAATGGCAGTTTAACAATGCGTTAAAGAAAAGTAATGATATTCACCTTGTTCCAGATTCCACCGGAAGGGTGGCCATGAATTTGTTTAAGTTTTCGCACTGCACCACATTATTTCTTTTGTTGAAAGTCACTTTGAGCACACACATCTTCAAGCAATTGGTCTGGAGCGCAGTACCATTCAGAAAAAAACAATTGATTACAGGCTTGATTTTTGGTGCTTAAGGCATCGTATCGCTGGTGAGTGGATTTGATGCTTAAGTTGGACAGGTGAGAGGTAGACATGTAAGCCAACTATCACATAACAAAATTAGCAGGCCGGAAAATGTTTAAAAACGTCAACAACGTTAAATGTTTTGACAGTTTCTCTATTTGATGAAATAAGGAACATAAGATTTTTGAATTTGCTCTCTTGCTTCAAGGAGGAGTTTTCAAAGTATTCACTCCCGCCATATCGTTTGACACTTTTATAGCCTTTAAAATGAGATTGTATTTTGATACAAGAGCAATTACTGTCAGTTCAACTTCCTAAATTATTTCAATTTTTACTTTTAGCTGCAAACTTTGCTCTGATTGTGCATTGTTTCTAACCGCTTCCTTCAAGTAACTATAAGAAACTAAAATGAACTTACCAGCGAAAATCCTCGTAAAGAAATGGAGTGTAGACGTCATTAGTAAGAAAAGCATTCCCCTCCGATAAGATGACACCCTTCCTTAACTGAGGACTTTCTTCCAAAATGTCAGCAAGCTTTCTTATAATCAACAAGAGCAGCATGTGTAGCTATGTAGTCCATTTAATGTAGATGATAATTAAACCACATCTGTTATTATAAGCAGACATTAATTTTCCCCCATTTTAGCCTAAACTATCTCACATTTGCCGGCTAAAATGCTACTTCCTGCATTCTGAATGTGTACATAAGGGCTGTAAAATGCGAATAGATTTACTAATTTTCTTAACTATTCTCAATAGATACGTTTTTTAGACCACGAATTTTAAAACTCACTCGCTTTTGGTCTGCAAAATTGAATTAAGCGCTTACTTTTGGGACAAATTAAACACAACGAACACGTTTTTATTCCGTCAAGGCGCGTAGTCATCCAAACGAAAGTGAGAGCTAAATTCAGACAATGTTTTGAAGGCTGTCGTTTCCACTTCTTGCCTCCACGCCTTTCATTCTTAACCACGAAGTGTTTTGATAACAAAGAAAGAGGGAACTTATCAAATCACCGCCTCAGTTTAATGAAATTCAGCGATATGCTATCCTTTTGTTAGTGTCTATTGCAATTGGTGGTAGCATTAATGCATTGTCTTTTCCGTGGAATGGCCGAACAAAATCATGCGTAATTGGTTAAAGTAACACTGTGGAACCACTGGTTCATCAGTTTTGATCACCCTGCTGGTACTGAACACGAATTTTGCACTGGATAACCTTTAAAATAGCTAGGCAATGTAAACACACATTTCTGATATTTTTTCCTTTCTCTGACTGGAATATTTGAATTTCACAGTAACTATAGAATTTGTTTCGAATTGTAAAACTATTAGCTGAACAGGCAATTTAGCCCTACCTTACTTTTTACCTTTCCACAGCTATGTCTTAAAAATTTCAATATTTATAAACCAACTTTAAATATAATTGTATACGATTTATCTACGTTTGTGTGAGTCAAAACGGTGTCTTTCAAATCTTGCAATAAAACACTTTTGATCTGCCTTGAAAATACTAGATTTCTCAACTCTCCTTTCGTAACATTTGGAAAGCCATCTTCACTGGGTACACTTTGTGAAAAAAATAAATTCGTAACGTTCATGTCCTTCACAAGTAGCTCTAGCATTTTATCAACTATTATTTCGAGAATTGTCTGTAATTTTGGAGTTTTACTGCCACATTCAAAAGCATGTGAAAGGAAACGAAGTGAATCACCCGACAGTTTGCGCTGAAATGTCCATCATTAGCACTGGCACTCTACAGACGTGGCAGGAATTTCTGGGCTTGGGTAAATGATTAGCACCATGCTTGGAAGCTGGGCTCTTTTCAGAAAGCGGTAAGTAGACTTCAAACAGAGTTAAGGGTTATCACTTACACTAATCTTTCAAATTTGTCATTTATCAACTAAATGCATCGAAGTTATCTTAGGTTAATTCGACTAAAATTTAATTTTTCCGATGGACGATTACGAATATTCAAAAACATTTAGGTAGCCTATCGAGGTGCTAATTTCATAAAACAGGCCCCTAAATGAATAATTTTTAGCAGTGCCATTATTTAATGAGCTCTTTTTAGATTGAATTCCAAACACCAATTTGATTTAAACATGCAAAATAAAAAAACGCACATTTTATCCATGTTTTTATTAAGAACGATAGGTACAAATTATTTTTCTTGAAAATAAAGCATTTTTAAATAACACATTCGCCTAATCATGTAAAATTTTGCCTGCATTGGGTAAGAAAATTCTTTCAAGATGTCTTGTGATTACCTCCGAGTAGCAGTCAATTAAATGTGTCATCCCTTTTGCGTTTGAATCAATGCTGAAAAATTCCATGCTTAGACAGACCTAACAACATGTCAAATCAAACACTTACAGCAAAAAGAAGAAACTTCCTGCTGCAGATACAAAGCAGCCTCATGGCTGTCATTCTGTCTTAACCTATACCTTTTGTACGACCGTTAAACAAGCCGAACAACGGGATGTATGACGAGGGAAAAGGTAGCTTATCAGCCGCCTATAAACTGTCAGCCAATCAGACATACACAGTATATTAAAAGAGGTTTTGGAAATTCTTGCCACAAAATTAAACTAATGTCAAAATTGAGTATTAAAATAAATTGTTGCTTTGCCAGGCTATTCATCCTTCTACAAGCATTAGCCACCTGTTCTTGATTGGAGCAATATTACAGTCTTCCCTTTGCTAGTACATGTCAGTTTCTTCGAATTTCCTTTCAATTTTTCTGGATAGTGGAGCAAATTAGACTTTAGGTACAGATAAATTGCGGTTATTTCTGTGACTTTTGCTCCCTTTCTCATCTCTAGGAAGCATTAACGGTAGCCATTAATTTATACTCCGTTTCTAGGTTTGCCCTCTGACAAAAACCCGTTTAAGTGATTGAGAGCGAGTAAAATTAGATTCCTGGCGCCTATTCCCTCCTAATATTTTATTTGAATATCTCATTGTGCTTCTTCAGATCTTGTAATGCTTGGCCGAAATTCTAGTTTATGGCCGCGACCACCTTAGCGCCAAATAAGGCGAATTATTTTTAAAAGAATAATAAAATTGAATACCATTCATTTTTACCTTTTTACCGTCATACGTAAAGAGCACAAGAATAGATTTTGTTCATTCAAAATTTCAAAGTATTGTGTGGTAGACTGAAAGCGGCCTGAAAGGAGATATATTTAGGAAGCAGCACTTAGTAAACTGTAATTTTTTTACAGAACTACCTCCTATCTATTGCTGTCCGCTGTAGCACTAAGTCCATGATGGTATTTTGATAAGCTCCTTTTTCGACGGTTAAGAATGGCAGTGCAATCGGTTTTTATAAGTCCTCGAAAATTATGAATCAAAAAGAGGTCGATATGTACCATAAAAAGAGAAAAATTTCTGCTATCTTTGAAGTAGTGACTTTTAACAGCGGCCTCCGTCTCACACGAATTTAAAGCGAAGCCCAGAACCTAGTGAAATTCTTTGGACAAAAAACATGACAAACCCGGAATTGTCCATTGGTAAACATTCAACCACATTAGGTCAGATTGGTAAAGAAACTCCTTGAACATTTCACTTATGTTAGCAATAATTTATCGGTGCACTTCTGATTCACTTACTTTTTTCCTTCCTCTGCACACGAAGGCTCTCGCTTGGAATATGGGAGATAGAATAAGTGCTGCTCCTGATTTGTTGGTCTGGACACTTACAACCGAGAGAACAGCTTGAAATACTGTCGAGAGAAGCTGAAATATCAAATCAAATCGACTTATCCCCATATCAAATGTTACCATTTTGCTGCACTTCTAGTAATTGGCACACATCGTCTGTCTCCACCACATATTTTCTGCCAGAAGAACCACTCACTAGTCAGGGCTGGTGACTTAGTGATTTTCCATCACTAACGCCACTGATGCATCTCATCGGCATCAATGCAGCCAGAGTTGAAACTTTTTTGCCAACAGCACTATGCAGAATCACCAGCTGTTCAACGCTTAAGGCTTGACAACGCTCCACCTTGTGTCCATTTCATATTCCAAATGCAGTTCATAAAAAAGGTTCCCTAAAAGTGATGCCACACTTAAATTGCTGTCTAGGAGAGTCTATACAAGGTGGAAGAGGGACTTATTCATTCCCGCAATCCATGCAAAGGGATATTTGCAATGGTCATTTGCCTTTCTTGCAAGCTTAAATTTTATACCAGCTCTACCGAACCCCAAGCCACTTTTGTTCTGTTTTATCAACCCTCTATAAATTGCTCCACACAAATTCGTTTATACAACAGGCCATTTGAAACAAATACAACGGCAAATCTCTTTAGTCTGCGTGTAAGGGGGTTAAAATCAAGTCAATAACCTCAATAGCCTAAGCCAGTTTGCAGCGAAAAATAAAAACATAGAAATATCTTTTTACCACTTTCCCCATTTACTTTGTACATCATTTTGCCTATTTAAATTGAACAAACAATCTGTGCGTTATATATCCAATGTAAAGGAAATTGTAACTTATTTCTTACTAATAAAATGAAAAACAATATGGTCCACTTTGCTTCAGAATTTCAAGCACCATATGCACGACACTGCAAGATGACTTACCGAACAAATGGCGTCCTGGTGGTCCTACCTCCCTCTTCAGTTGGCACAGAATGAATTATTAAATACACGCCTTTCAATCCCCTGGAATAATCCAAGATTCTCCACAATTCCATTTGCATTTTGGAAAGTCATTATTACATTTACTTGCAATCCCACATGCATGCTGGTTAACTATCAGAAAAGGAACCTGTTCTTGTTTGAAAGAAAAGTTGGCTGCTTGGCAATATTTTGAAAGCAATCGGCTTTCAGATTACTGGCCAGTTTTCCCACTATGAAAAGTAATTTAGAGTTACTCCTCATTCAATTTGATGCCTCATATATTGATGGGCCTTGAGCCAATTCATTTCATTCGTTCGCAGATCTACGTGGCCTTACATATATAAAAGTACTATTCTGCATGACTATTTTTACAAATTAGCTGCCGTTGTGCTAACGGGAGGTCGGAAGCTATTCATTTTTCTGAGTTCTGCTTTTTATATCACATCTCTAATTAAGCAACAATTTCAGGTCTTTTAAATGTATTTGAGCGGATGAGTCTTTTCTTCTACCGTGATCGCCTCAATAACCTCCGCATGTAGTTTCCCTGGGTAAGTCTTTATATCTCATAGAGTAACTAATTAGATCTAATAAGCTGTCTGCCAACGGTGTTTTTATGTTTCGTCTCAGGCCATATAGCTACTTCTATGTCGTGTCTCGCAGAATCCTAATAACTTTGACCGTGCATTATTTGATTTTCACCAAATAGTGGTTGCAATATAACGCAGTCGATAAACTTGTTGCATATTGCATACTTTTTGCTGCTGCACTATCGTCATCCGGATCGTGTTCAAGATGGTCTCTCTCTCAACATAGGTATTTCCTTCTGAAATGGATTTTTGAAGGTGGCCATAACTTCAGTCCCTTAGGAGCCCTCATGCCAGATGAGTCGTTCGGCTAAATGGCGTGTTAATTTGTGCCATCGTAGGTGACCAGAGAGGGGGTTTCTTATACCATCGTCAAGTGGATTGGTTCTTACGGACTGTGTGACTGAATGTTTGTAGGAACAAATAGTGGTGCTAAAAGCCCTACTCACCAGCGTGTGGGTTTGTGTGAACCACAAGTTTACACGCCCTTTTTATCACATACTTTATTAGTGCTAGGATTCCTTTTTGACTGCGATATTATTAATGAGATCTGCTCCGGATATTCACAGAAGGTTACGAAATAGATCTGGCATTCATGTTGCATTCAAATAGGCCTCGTCTACTGCATTTGGTCCTTTTTTTTGTTAGCTGATACCATCTGCAGTATTCCTCATGGAATCTACACGTGCTTACCCAAAACATGCTTACACTTCCTAATTATTTTTGTTGGTTTTTGAGTGAGTTACATTCAATCGCAATAGCCTACAAGTTAGTTATCAAAATAAATGCTACCAACGTTTATTTTGGATTGACTCAATTCAAAATAACAACGAACATTTTAAAGCAGCTTTCGCAGCTGAAAATTGAAATTTTTTTATTATCTTGTTGTGTCAGTAATAAGTTGGTTTACTTCTAATTGGAAAGGTTATAGATCTGTCACACAAGCATGTCAATACAATCACAAGTGCTTAAAAATGCTATCAGCGTTGGGTGATTTATTCGACTTTACTTTTTTTAAAAAGAGGAGCCTTTGAAGGATTTACTTCTCCTCAGTGATAACGTTTGACACAAATGTAGTCCGTAAAATGAAATGATATTCCAGTGCAGGAGTAATTCCCATCAACTCTAGCGTTTTAAACATCCCCTTTTTAATTAAAACTGTCAAATCTGCCTTAATTTAGCGTTTTTACTGACCGCTTTGTGGAGTTAGTCGAGATTCCTTAATGCAATGGCAGGAAAATATAAAATAAATCTGATATCAAGCATAACTTAATTTCAATCCCGACTTCAATTTTAGGAAGTGCAGTTCCCTGAGATGAGGTAACGCCTTTCAACAACTAAAGGTTTATTTTTCAGAATACCTGCAAGTTTTATTCTATCAACAAAAGCAGTATCTTTGGTCATTTAATCCATTTTTTGGTATATGCTAATGCGTTATCAACTGGTTTGTAAGTGGCTGCTACGTTTACCTCAATTTTAGCCTAGACCATGCCACATTGGATGCATGATTAGTTAATTCCTATATTCCAAATATATCCATTAAATCTACGGAATTCATTCACACAAGATTCGTTGCATTACACACTTAATGTATGGCGCTTTTGTTTTTCGGTCTGTACAATCGAATCAAGGGCTCATTTCTGGGAGTAAGAAAAAAAGAACTCCTACTTGCCTTTTAACTGGAGCATCCATCCGCTTGAAAGCAAAGTCGTAAAGCCGACGAGGTTTATAGGGTCATCGGCCCAATTTTTGGCTCTACGCCTTTCATGCTTCGATGTGGAGTGTTTTGTTAACGGACAGAGATAGGACGGACAAAAGAACTGCACCATTATAGTCAAAGTGAATGAGATGCTGTTGCTTTTATCTTTGTACCAATATGTTTCGACTGCAATTAGTAGTCGTTTTGACTCATTGCCGCTTCCGTGTGAAGTCTGAACCAATGTAAAAGTTTGAACTATGTAACCGGTTAGAAGCAGTTAGAAAAAATATAGGTTTATTAGTTCTAATCTCCTTACTGATGCTTAATTCGGTTTTGCATCAAATAACCTTTGCGAGGTCCAGACAATGTATATATCTTCTGTTTATTACAGATCGGCATTCCATCCTAAGCATATTTATGATCTTCTGTGGGCATGCCGTTTGAAGTGTAAGTTTGTACTTTATTCACTTCTACTTCTTATGAATGTGTCAATCAAGGCTTTTCCATGTAAATCTTGCCTACATTTGGATGTAGAAATAAATTTAGCTTTAAATTTAACTTACAGAACGTCACCTAGGCGATTAATAATTAATAAAAATCAGGAACAAAGGAATAAGGGATTAAAAATGTCAAACGCTTAATCCCTTTTTGTCCAGAATCTCCATGCACACATCAAACACACTGATAAGGAAAGAACATTACCATATGTGAGCTTCAAGAATTCTTAGCCTTGGACAGGACTTTGGCACTACTTTACTCTTAGTCTAGTTGACTCGCATCGGATGAACAGTTTCATTTCATTAATGCTTCGAAACCAAATTCATCATGGTACTTACGGATTAAGAAGAACTAGCAATCGAAACTTACATGAATTATGGTGTAGCGCTCTGAGACTTTTATAAAGTCGGGAGAAGTCATAGAAGTATGCAGGAAAAAAGTCACCACTATTTAAAAGGTCTGAAGCTGTCGGCATGGTCTGGACGCCATACCTGGAAGTGATTATACACTAGTACGGCCTTAAGTGTTCGCGTAATCAAAACAAAGAAATTTATAGCCCTTTCCTCTTCAGAGCGTCACCACCAGGGCCCACCCTAAACAACTGCTCGCGTCGGTCTCCAAAATTTAATCAATGCTGTGCCAGTCACCGCATTTACATGCAACTGAGAAAATATTTTACCATATCACCACTGATCTCTATTGGCAACTTCACTGGATCTGGTATTTTGTCCTTGTGTGGAACTATTTCGGAAGAAAGGTGAATGATCTGGCAATCTCAATTGTCTGTTGCCTGTTATAGGATTACTGAGGTAAAAGTGAGTCATTAGATAAGGGGCGGCGTTTAAAAGTTTTGTGGGACGGGGTTTTGCGACTATATCTACTTGCCGCTTTGTCCTCACCCCAGTGCTGCCCGGATCTATTTTCTGTATGTTCATTAAATTGACATCTTCATGCGCAGATCCTTACTGTGAGAAGTATACTATATTTGCACGGCAGGACTAAAGGGGAGCTGGAGTACAAAGGCAAAGCCCTAAGTGTCCGTGTAATCTATAAAATTTGCTACAATGCAACCTGCAAGTTGACAAGGTAATTAATTTTTTGCCTTTATCCCTATATTAGACATCCTATTTATCGACAAATTTTGTGGCATTTCTTAAAACACTTGGGAAATTGCTTTGATGACTACTTAGTACTACATTGCGCTACTAGTCCGTGTCAAAAAAGTGCGGTGAGGTAGAAGAGAATTTTCTTAATCTTTAGCACGGAATTCCCCTGAAACCCACGTTGCTTAATGCCTCATGACTTGCAGATTGCTTTACGTCGAGTCCTTTGTTTATTGACAGCAAATCCAAAGTGACTCAGAGCTGCCACTGTGCAATTGGGTCTCCTTTAATTTGTGTAGGTATAAGTGTTTTTGGCTTAAGCGAAATTTAAGAGCTACCCATTTTATGCAACAGAAGAAACTTATTTAATTTTTGCAAGAGTGTGAATATCACCCTAACCCTAACCCTAACCCTAATCATAGCTAGGAAGCATCATTTGATTTCCCTAATAAAAGGTGTTTTTAAATAAAATTACATGTTTGTCTTAAAACTGAACTTTCGATATTCTGTTGATATTTTACAGGACCAAGTTTACGGTGTTAACTAGCCAACCATTAGTTTGTTTTGTAAAATGTCTAACGGGATCCAACATTAGAGCCTATGTAGTTCGTAAGGACTTTCCTTATTTTGAAAGAATTCAAAATATTAGGGCTAAAAATGTATTGACGTCACAGAAAGAGCTAAACAACTACTGGCATAGCGCAGAGGTCCTGCTATTGAGCGGAAGTACAAAGCTGGAGACTTAAACGGCCCCAAAGCCAAATTGATGGGGTAAAAACAAAATCGGGTTACAGCAATTCCCTTAATTCAACTGCTCCTTTATTCCTAACTGGGCTAGTTTTTGCTACATTCTATAAATTCGAGATTTGGCAGGACGTGGTCATACCAAACTTTATACTGATGAGTCTATACATCAATAGATGTCGCTCAAATTGTACCAGTTTGTTGTCATATATTCTTGCACGGTATAGTTGTGGTGAATTTCCGCAGAAGCACTTGATGCTGCCACTTTTTGGTAGGCACATTTGCCTGATTTATCTTCTATGGCGTAATACTGCAGAAGGAATCAAACTTTTGCTTGAGGCTAAATTTGTACCCGAGTTCCATGCGCCAAGCATGAAAATATGCGTTTTTATACCTTTAATAGGTGTACACTTCTAATGAAACACAAATAAATGTTAAAAACTGCTTCTGAAGTCCCCTCAATTCAAAAAATTTCGCTCATTTTTTTGTGTTTGCCTAACATTTTTCAAATTAGAAGGTTGTTAACAAACTCACAAAGATGCATCCGACATTGATATTTCAATTGTGAAGTACCTGACCTAAATTAAAAAAACGAATTTTCAGAACAAAATTGATTTTTGGCAATTAAATAGGTTTAAGGTTGCATATTAATCTGTAATTTTTCCTTCTTTACAGGGCTTCGCAAAAATCACAGGCATTATAGCTACTTAGACTTTAGTTAACAAATACTTCGGAATTACAGCTACAGCCGTAAGACCACATTTTACGTAGCCACTGTTGTATGACCTCTTTAATCCCGAATTTAGAGGTGGTTTATAGGCCCTTACCCCCTTTCATTTGCTAAATTATGGGAAATTGGCGGTTTGGATTGACGTCTTCCGGAGAGGATGAAAAACCAAACCACCTCTGCTTTCGCTTAGTAACGAAACAGATTTTTCTAAAAAATGCAAAATTATAGAAATGCTGCACTCACAGATGTGTGAGTTTATTGTCTCAAGTCCGGAGTTTTAGGGCTTTATAACAGAAACAAAAGGAAAGAAAACGCAATTGCCTTCTTATTGTCTTCGACTTTTTCAACAACAAGGCTTTCAAAAACTGGCATAAAGAAAGCTTTTCCGTCTGTGAGTGTGTGTAGTAATTGCGCTCCCTATGTAGGTAGGAGCACCTTTAATAATTGAGGTACTACACCTTTGCTTTGTGCTCTTCTAATTAGTGATGCGGTGAATAAATATCACCATTCTTTCAGAAATGAAGTGACTTTTGTGTGATCCACAAGTTTCCACATAGCTTCGATGTGAACAGCTCAGAACAATCACACAAAAATAACAAAACGCGTCTGATGCTAATGTGACATTTGATTAGGCTCCTTCTATAACATCTAGCCATCCTTCACTTAGTTGGATATATTCCTTGATTATATTTACGATAAATAGAGTGAGTTTGTTTAAGATCACAATAAGTAACACCAAAATTGGGCTTGAGTTAACATATTTGAAAACATTAGAGATAAATTAGGATAACTTCGAAAGGCTGACATTTTAAAAAATTTTGTGTTGAAGTGGTTCGCTTTATTTTTTATATCAGCCTAGAGAACACAATTTGTTTTATGAATGCACTTTTCGGTGAACAACGGGCATATGAGACCAATCTAGTGACTGGAAAGGCTTCATGAGTCGTCGTTGAGGAGGAGAAGAAGTAGGGGGTAGGCCTTGAGCCTACTACACTACTGAGTATCTGTTGAGTCCTGCACCACGACTTTGGGAGGGCTCTTGATACCACACTAAGCCTTATGGAAAGAGGAAACTAGTCGCGACATGGAAATACACCATTCCTTTTAATATCTTGCTGACTCGAAATTAACCATATGAATGGTTATATCTTCCCATCTTTATGAAAAGTAAAGGTACTGCCATCTAGAATAGCATTATATTTTAACAAAGTGTTGGTCGAGCTTAATGCACCATGTTTCAAAACTCAGGATAATGATAGGCAACGTGTGGGTAAAAATTTACATAGAAACCATGGAATTTTTTCTACTGAATTCATTTTGAACGTAACGACTACTAAAATTCGGCAAAATAAGTACAGCTTATTTCCAAACTACTATTTTAGAGCGAAGAATCTTTCATAGCAATAACGGTTTGTGGCAGGTTTGATTTTTGGCGCAGCAGACAATATGTCATTCGTGAGAGTAATTCATGGCCAGACTGGAAAGGTGATGGGTAGACGTGTATATCACCCGTAGCACACCCATTGGAAAAAAAAGAGAGCTCGTGAGATTTCGATTTTACTTCCTTGAAAGTCTATTTCCCATCTCTGAATACATCGGACAATATTGCATTCCCCAAAATGGGATGCAATTCTTATAAAGGAGCGAATCCTATTAATTTAGATTTTTTCAAAATTTTATTTTGCTTTCGGCTGTGAAATTCGTTCTGGTTATACGTTATTTCGAATTGCTTCACGGATTTGCCAACACCCCTTAAAGCATTTCCATGAAAATGAACTGAATTTACTATTGAACAAGCTTGGCAACCGCCATCTCAACGTCAGCAGCTAGAAATGAATTTTTCTAAGATAAGACAATGCTTCACCACAACTGTAAAATTCTTCCAGAATGTCGGCGGGTATTCAACTGATCAACTAAAACAGCATGTGCAATTATTCAGTCCATTCTAGGCAGATAAGGTATCCACAACTGTGCCCACACGCATGCATTGGCCCTCCTTATATTTTAGGTTAGACCTCAAACCTTGGTCTTTTGAAATGACAATCTCTGGACTTTAAATGCATCCATAACGGGTCCAAAATGCGAACTGGCATAATAATTTTCCGAAATATTGCTACAAGATTCGTTTCATTGCACAAGCAATATTTCGACCTGTAAACCAAGCTAAACAAATCCGTATTTTTTAGTCAAGGCACGTAGTCATCCACATGAAAGCAAAAATCCGGCTGTGCTTAAAAGGAGGTGGTTTTTTAAATCTCTCCTTCACACATTTTATGCCTCGAGGTGAAGTGTTTTGCTGACAAAGAGAGGAGGCGGATCAAATAACTTCCTCATTTCACTCAAATTCAGTGCAATACAATCGCTTTGTTAGTTTATATTGCAACGGATAGTAGCGTTGATTCATTACAAATTCTGTGGGATGCTTGAACAAAACCGTAAGTTTTGACCTCCTTGTTAGTTCTTAATGCTATTTCACAATGAATATTTTTAACAGAGCTTAAAAATGCAGAAATATCTTTCCCTTATTCCTTCCTTTTATTGTTAGATAAGTTATAAGTTACCGCGCCCATTGTAACTTCAGTTTAACTGCACCCTTAACAGTAGTTCATTATAATGAACTACTAATCCTTGAATTCCTAATAAAATTACTCTTACTTCTAACTACATACGATCTTATCAAGTGTATGGGGTTCGAAAAGTGGACAAAATTTAGAATGTAACAATTTTCAAGGCTACCATAAAGCTACTCTACTTAACTTTTATTTATAATCTTCAAAAGGTCCATCCATATTAGTGTGCTTGATTGAGGAAACGATGAAGTCAAAATGATTTTGACTTCTACAAGTGGCCTCAGTGGATTATATATTTACATTTACACAAGTATTTGTAATTTTGTATAATTTCGAGTTCTACATCTAGAAGTCCGTGATTTGAAGCGACATGGGTTATCTAACAGTGAAGGTTGAACAGTGCCCATTAAATTTCCTTGTTTAAAGGCCATTAGCGTTCCACAGATGTTCCTGGAAGTTTTTGGGCTGAGGTAGAACTGATAAATAAAACATCATCGACCGGTGACCTGCTTGGAAGTCACCTTCCATTCAGAAATCTGGATCAAGGCTAAAACGAATTTGTTGCTTATTGCTTTCATCAATCTCAAGTTTTTCATCGAGTCCATCGTTATTGAAATCCAGTCAGGTGATCACAAGGTCAAATGAATAGACTTTAATTCCCGTGATAGACAATTATAACCATTCTTAAAGATTTCTTTTGATAGTGCAGCAGTCGCACACATTTTGTCCTTCCTTGAGATTTTGGTTGTGGCATCACTTAGCCAACAAATTTTAAGGTGATATGATCCAAAATATAACCTTTTAAACTAAAACATTCTCCGCATTCCCATTGTTTTAAGCATCGTTTATTTTGCAAACCTACCTCTAAAGGACAGTTTTGCTTGCATTTGTGACAATGAACATTAATCTTTTTAAAAGGCAAATAAGAAGAGTTGTGTACATGTGGATTACACACATTACTAGGAATCTGGTCCGCTTATCGTAAATAATTTGCTAAGACACCTTATAAGCGCCTAAGAGCCAGTCAGGTGAACTTTTCGTCCTTTTTGTGTTTGAATCAATGCAGATATTTCACGTGCACGAGTTGGTTTGACGACAAGTTGGGTCAAAACTCAGCTAAGAAAAAGCATCCTGCTGTAGAATCAAAGCAGCCTCATTACAACAAATCTTTTTTATCTGTCTTGCGTGACTTTTGAACCAGCCACCGTATTCTATGGCATTAACGCAACAAGGTGATGAATGAAGGAGGGAAAGGTTACTAATCAGCTGCCAAAAAAGGTGCCGCTAATTCAAATATTAAAAAAGTTGCCAAAAAAGTTCCTGTTAATTTCTTTTTATAATCAGGCAAAACTCAAACATGGGTCTTAAAATAAATTGTAGCTTTGCCAGGCGATTCATCATTCAGCTATCTTCTGTAGAATGGGGCATTATGGCAGTTTCCTCTAAATCTTCTACTTCTTTGGAATAGTCACATAAATTTGTCGTTAGCTATGGACTAACCTCAATTATTTCTGCTGTCCAAGCTTCTGACTTCTAAATGAGTGGCACGAATGGTAGCCATTAAATTGGGTTCTTTGCCTGAATTTACTCTATTAGAATTTCTATTAAATCGGGCGAGAGTAAGAGTGAAAATATTTTTTTGGCGCCTATCCACTTACGACAATTTTTTGATTACCTCTTTTTGTTTCATCAGAGTGGACTAAGCCTGTCTGACTTCCTTTTTTTGCTTGCGACCACCACAGCTAATTGTATGCCAGCCTTGCCGTCGATACATTTCCACCTCTACTCCGCTTTACGTAAATCATATTACGGTGGATTTTGTTGGTTCAGAATCTCCCAGTATTGCTTGATGATAATAGATAGGATGTTATCTTTGCAAGGAGCTGTTTAAAAGGAGCCATTTTAGGGCACAACCCCCAATGAACTGAAAAACGTGAACAGAACTACCTTCCATCTATTGTTGTTTGCTGTAGCACCATGTCCATGTAAGTTATTTGATGTAAACCTGTTTACTAACGAGCAAATTTTTCCGGAGACTAATATGGCAGAGGAACCCGCCTCTGAAAGTTCTTGGTACTTACTGATGTGATTAGTAGATACCTACGTTAACAAGCATTACGCTTATACAATATTTAAATTAATGACTGAATAGCGGCTTCTGATTTGCTGACTTAAGAGCTTAGCTTAGAATAAGGTGAGGTTTTTCAAACAAAATTTGAAATATACCCAATTGATGTATGAAGGTAAGTATTCGGGCAATGCAATTTGCATTAGTACATCAACTCTTAGAAAAATTCATTTATTCGATCGGTGCTTTTGCGGCCCAATTTTTATTCAATTAAAAAAATTTTCCCTGCTACTGCACAAAAACTGCATCTTCGTTGTCTTTCATTTAAAATATGGAAAATAGAATAGCTGTTGCGCCTGTTTCGTTGGCCAGGGTACACTAACAACTGACAGAGGTGCTTGTAATGCTATCGATAGGGGCTAAGATATCCCAATACGTTACGCCATTTCCACGCCAAAATAGTGCACTTGAATTTGACATTCCTCCTGTCGTAAGTCTCTCCGACACTTGAGCGTAATATTTAGGCGGAGAATTGGGACTATACTATCCCTTGAAGTAATTTTTCAATGTATATATGTTAGCATTTTTCGCGTATTTGTTTCCTGATAACTCCTATCGCTACTTAGCATACAATAAACAGTCGAAATTTATTTCGTGAGCTTATTACTTGAGGTGTCAATGTCAACGCCTTCTCCTTATCGAATGTCGCTATCAACACCGTGCTTGCAAAATATTGCCCTAAATTCCCTAGAAATTTCATTCAAGTGGAAAACATCCTTTACGCCTAGATTTTATGTAGTCCTCCGCCATTCTGGATACAGTTGTTTCAGTCTCTAAAATTGAATTCCGAAGTTGTGCTGTAACTTTGCTCAAAGATCCGACAAAATTATCAGGTTCTGCTCAAAATGTCTACTTTTTGAAACCCACTTTGGGGACTTGTAATGCCTTGATTATTTATTTTACTTACGGTTTTGGTTACGTGGCCATCGAGGCCGCCACTTTGTACCTCTTCAGGGCCACGTGTGTCTGGGCCATGCCACTAGTATCCAGGCCTTCGGTGCATTGATAATACATTTCTGTCACATATTATGTCCTCATTTGTCTTCAGAGAAGTCTCAAAGATCTACATGCTGATGCTCTGCAAACAGGTTATATTAAAAAATTTGGAAAGCGATATTACATTTACCTTTAAGCAAGAATTGTTTCAATGAATTTATGAGCAGGTATTCTTGATCTCTTTAGGGGCAGAACGTAACTCTCTACGTAACATTTCTCAGTAATCACATTATTGCTAAGTATTTTGCAAAAAACGAGGGTTTTAACCAGCTTTTTAACAACTTTAATCAGTTTTGGTTCTATACCATGACTTCATATTTACTATGAACAGGCAGTCTATACGTAATTTGTAATGAAAAGGAAACAAAATGTCCTTTTTTATTAGTAAAATGGAAAGTAATAAGGTCCTTTTTACTTTTGAATCTCAGGCACCATATGTACGATACTGCAAAATGACTTACCAAACAAATAGAGTCCTGATGTGATTGCGCCCTTCTCTTCAGTTGGTACTGAATGTTTATTAAGTGTCCTCCTTTTAAACACTCGAAATATTCCAGGATTCTTTACAATTCCTTTCATATTCCGAAAGTCGGCATTGTATTTACTTGCAATGACGCATGCATGCTGTCTAATTTTTAGAAAAGAAACCTCTTTGTATTTAAAAGATAAAGTGAGCTACTTAGCAACATTTAAAAAGCCATCGGCTTTTATCTATCTGCCCAGATTTCCCATTACATGATTAATTTAGTGCTATGTTTCATTCGATATGATGCCTTATGTATTGATGAATCTTGAGCCATTTCAACCAAACCATTTGCAGAATTAGAAGACTTAGTGTGTGTAACAGCAAAATTCTGCATGGACATTTTTACAAATTAACCCTCGCTATGCAAACAAAAGGTCGCTAGCTATTCATTTCTCAGGGTTCTGCCTTCCGTATTGCGTCTTCGATTCAGTGGCATCTATAGGCTCATCTGATGTGGTTAAGGTTTGAGTCCCATCGTTTACCGTGATTGCCTGCATAATCTTCGTATGTAGGTTTCCTGGGTAAGTCTTTATATCTCATAGAGCAACTGATTAGATCTAATAACCTGTCTGCCAACGGCATTTTTATGTTTCGCCTCAGACCGTATAGCTTCTGCTACACCGTGTCACGTGACGTTAAGGCCTGTCTTGCAGGTTCCTAATAACTCCGATCTTGCATTATTTACTTTCCCCAAGTAGTCGTTGCATTATGGCATTGTCGATAAACTTGTTGCATAGCACATGCTTTCTGGAATTGAGCTATTGTCATCCAGACCGTGTTTAAGACTGTCCTCTCTCAGCATGCAGTCATTCCTTCCAAAATGGCCTGTTCGAAGGTGGCCATGAGGTTCAGTCCCCCAAGAGCGCACATGCCAGGTAAGTTTTCAGGCCAAATGGTGTGTAAATTTGTGCTCTTGAAGGTGATTAGATAGAAGTTTTCTTAGACTGTATTAAAGTGGGTTGGTTCCCATAGCCTGTGTAACGGGGACGTTTGTGGGAACGAGAAGCGGTGCCAAAAGCCCTACTCACAGCCCTGTGGGTGAGGTTTCGACCTAACTGCGAAATAACATGGAGAGGCTGTGGTTGAAAAGTGCCCAACTACCTAAGCTCTCTTTGAGCTCGAAAGGGAGCCAGGGCCGATAAAAAGGTCATTTGGTATAGCTCTAGGGTTAGTGCGACACGTGACATTTGCTAGAATATTGCATAACCCAGGCCATTCTTCAACACCCATGTTCTACAGTCCCTTTGCAGCGTGGTCCAGTTTGTTCACAGTAAGAACACTACAAATTCAATTCTTCCCTTTTGATGGGTACGCCACTCCTACTCACTATAACGTCATGGTACTCCTCCGCGGTATCAACTATCCGAACTCAAAACTCGTTAAGCGTTTACGTGTTTACGAGCTCTTCTCTCATGAGACGCAATTCTGTGCGGATTCGAACCTCACTCAACGCAGTCACTGTTACACGGGGAAGCATAAGCAACAACCCCTTTGTTAGCAATGTGACCATCTAAATGGCAATATTGCAGTTTTGCTGTATCATGAAGGGCTGGCATTGTATTTGAAGAGGAAACTGGCAGTTGCTAGTCTACAAGTCTGTGCGCTAAAGCCTATATCAGCGCCAAACTGTGACAAAACATAGAAGTCTTTGCATCTGTGAGGACCACGTCCCATCAAATGCTGAATTCGTGGATGTTTTAAATGATTTTGTAAAGCATGGGAAAAATACTTCGTCCATAATAGGTGGCTACACGGACGTGGTGATCGAAGCGGGTAACTGGTCTTTGTCTAATTTATTAAGTCCCTCATCCCTTCTTGCCTTAAGAGTTCCTCTGTAGGCGTTCACAGGAAAAAGTCGGTGAAGGTGCATATTGACTACGTGCAATCAAACCCTCAGGGAAGTGCATTTACTGGCCATGTATGCGTTGCAATTCTGGTAGGTGAAAGTAACGTCACTGGAGCTCTTACGCATCGTAATCCTGGGTTGATGGTTTGCTATCACAATGCGACAGACTCCATATTAACCCGGCGCTACGATGCAGCACTGTGATTTAATGCCTTTTCCAATTGTTAATTTACTAATTTAAAGGCATGTAAATTGGTAGTTGATGCTGTGTCCTGGCAATATTTCTAGAAATATAGAAGCTGGTCTATACGTTGTAGAAAACTGAGGAAATATGCGTGCTCTCCTTGTAAAATGGAAATTAATAATTAAAACCATGTGAGCTGTCGACTGCACGTCACTCGTTTGTTTTCAGTTGCTTCTTTGTGTCCATCGCTTCTTAATGCCAAAAGTTCATTTACAAAACTGATGAGAGGTGGTAGACTATGATATTTCAAATTTATAGAGTCTAGCTTAGAGAAGAAGGAGAGGTTTACAAGGCCAAAGCCAGTTTTCTGATTAAAGCAGGTCTACGTTTTTGGATCATACCCAAAAAAAAAACTTTTATTTTTTACTGATGTTTGACTACTTTTCATCTGATTGCCCTAACCCTGCCTTAGCAAACTGTGCAAGATCGTTTTTGCAGTCGTAAGACTTAATTGCTTAGTAGTTGCAGTTGTTAAGCCTTAATCAATTACAAATTTTAAGGCGATTTTCTTATCTGCGCCTCATTTCATGTGCTCCATGACGGCAAGTTAGTGATTTCTGTTGTCCTTTTTAGAGGTGAACAAAAACCTATCTCTTTGCATATGCGAGGCACAAGTAATGCAGTTAATGCAATGACTAAGTAAATTACCTTCGTTTCCATTATGAGTGTTGGCATATCACTTCATCTGGAGTTTTAGAGCTTTATGATGGGGAAAACAGGAAAGGAAACTGGGCTGTACTCCTACTGTTTTGGCATGTTCTACATCAGGTCTTTCGCAATCTATAACAAAAGGTTGGCTTGTCTTTTACAGTGCAGAAAAAGTGCTCTACATTTAGGCAAAAGCACTATGTCATTCAGATGCTACCTTTTATGCTCAACCTTTCAGAGATAAAGTACCTCCATGTAAGCCACAAGCTACCATATCTTTATACCCCAGATTTGATTAGCACTATGATTCTCCTTTGAAGGTAAGATATTTTCTAAGGGAAAATAGGAGACCATTCACAAAACTTTGCAAAATTATTTTGATATTTACATTGCACCCAAATGGCCCTAGCCTATTAAATTAGCTTATATATTATTAATTCAGCCAAATATATTTGTTATTGATGGAAAATGAAAGTGCCTATCCAAAACATGTTCGGGATTCCTGAGTTCCTTCGTGAAAAATTTGCAGTTTGATTTATATTCCTAAAATTTTTGACATTTCTTGAGCAATCGACAAACTTTTGCTCCGAGATATTTCTACTTTAACAAAATAAAACAGTTCACGCCCAGGTACGTTCGAAAATGCCTAAGACTATTTTGAAGATTTTTAATTAATAGAAACTTGTAATTTTCATAGAGTCGAATGGCTAAAAATACCACAGTTTGGTTTTTGCTACAAATTAACTAATCACGCGCAATACGCATTTTTAAATATTATACTTTAAGTGATACAAGGACAGATCTGACCATCCATTTGACTGGGTAGGTGTCATCAATGACTGATCAAGAGACGGAGGAGGGTATAACAAAAAATCTTCCTTACAGTTTTGATATTTGAAAAGTTTCATATTGCGACCTCAGGAGACCTCTGAACGCTACAAAAGGACCTAAGTGGCATGAGTTAAAATTGCTATAAGAAAATGAGGCATCAATTTTATATTCTTGCAAAATGAATTCGTTTGTTACTTTTAAATTACGCCAAAGCTCTCCCACCCTGTAAATTATCTTACTTTGCCAAGATATTAGTCGTGTTAAATACTAAATAATAAAACACAGCTAGTTTAAGAGAAAGCATTTGGGTATTTTACACCTCGCTACACTAATCCTTTGGTTGAAGTCATTTTCAATGCAGCGCCCATAAAACATCGTTTAAATCACCATTACATATCCTCAAACGGTTATTTTGGACTACAAAATCCTTCATAAAAATTGCTGTTGATCAAAGGCCTAATTTTTGTACCGTAGACAATTTGTCATTAGTGAATAAATTTCACAATTAAATTGGAAAGGTGACTACGTGACATGTAAATTGCCTGTCACACTTCCGAATCGATGAACCCGTAAATGTTTATAAATGATAGCAAGTTTAGATAGCTCATATATTCCTTCACCGGATAAAACGAGAATTTATGCTGCCTTGATTTTGCTTTATTGATCCTGTGCGGCGTCTTAAACTTTAAGATCCTCTCCTTGAATTCGTTTGACACATTTTTGCTCTTAAAATGAGACAATTTTCCAGCACAAGAGTAATTTCTGTTAATTCTAATTTGTTTCATTCCCTTTTTTACTTTTTGTTACAAAATTTGCTTTGTTTAGGCGTCTTTGTCTTATCACTGCAAATTCTTCTGGATACCCTAGGACTGCAATCTCGACGTCATCAGTAGGAAATACATTTTCCTGTGTTTGGAAAACGTCTTCCTGAAACAGTAAGTCTATTTTTCAGAATTCGAGCAAGTTCCTGCGCGACAAATAAAAGCGCCATCTGTAGTTGTTCAGCCCATAATGGGCAAATGATAATGGATTCACAACACTTTTTATAAACAAACATTAAATTTCCTACTTCCAGCCTAAACTATTTCCCATTTGCCGCCTGAATTTGAGCTTTCTGTGTTTCATATGCGTTCATTAAGGCTATGAAATTTAATCAACCCTCTTCCTGAGATTTGCTTCACCCCACAAGGAATTCAAAACGCTTTAGTTTCCTAACTGCACAATCAAATTAAACGTTAATTTATAAAAGAAAATGGAGGGAACAAATGGACATTTCCAATCAAGCGGCATATTTATCCGCATAAATGAATGCAAAAAAGTCGACCACGCTTGCCTTGACGTCTTTTGTGCTTTGATGCAAATTGTGGTGTCAACGAGGAGCGAGAGGGAAAGAGGACACAATAAATTACCTCATTATTTTACTCAAATCCAGTGCGATGCTATCGTACTGGATTTGCCCTCACAAAAATTTATTTTAATTACAATCATTGATAGCGTTAGTTTGATACCGCATCTATTTGATGCTTGAAAAAACCTCGATGTAACTGAGTTAAGAAAGAGGTGGGAAGACACTATTCAACAATTTTACTCTCCATGTAAATGCTTGATTTAACTTTTGTATTAAATAATCTTTATAAGAGTGGGGCAATGTAAGTGTCTTCTTCTGCTTATTACGGACTGGGATGCCATCCCTTCATTGATGGCAATAATCAAAGTTTACTGCAATTGTTTGGCCGTTGTTCGTATTATATAATCATTATATGCAAAGTCAGTTCAGCTGCACCCTGTTCTTTGAGAAATCATTAAATTTTCTACAAACAGCAGTGAAATTTGATTGCATACTATTATGCAAATTTTGTGTGAGTTGAAGAAGTGGCCAAAATTATCCAAATAAAACATTTTTAGTCTGTCTTAACCCGCATTTTGTAAACCTTGAAACGACCATCTTTGTTAAATATGTTTGCTTGCGTAAAATATAATCGTCTTAGTGGGCTTTAAAATTTAATTTCCAAAATTTTTTTTGGTTTAGGGTTTTGCTTTACACATCACGCTTGGAAGTGTGTGAAACGAAATGATGTGGGCTACCTGACAGCACACACTTAATAATGTAAGTCAAATTTCCGTGCGTGAGAAGCATAAGCGATCTGCAGATGTGGCAAGACGTTTTAGACTTTGATAGGTATAATGATTGAAATGCCATTGACCCGTGCTGTGCTTGCAAATCAATGCATCACTTTTCAGTAAAAAGTACCTAATTGACCACTAGGTTACTAAAGTAGAATCTAATATTTAACGATGGGCAACCACAATTGTTCTTAAATCCCTGTTTGTATAGTAGAATCAAATGCAAACACTTTTCAATGGCTCTCTTAAGTATCTACACTGCGCCATCACTGTAAGTCGATATCAGAGCATTGGTTTTAAAATATACACCGTCTAAGGAAAATGTTTTCTGCGATCGCATTTAATAATGCACTGATTAATTTGTAGAAACAATTTAAAAGGTAATTGATTGAACCTGCGAAAACACGCTTAGTTTTATACATTACAATTTTTGCATAGGACAGTCATTTACAAAACATATTCCTCGTAACCAGAAAAGAAAAGTTTTAAATGCATGGAAATTTTGAAACTCCTCTAATTACCCTGGATTTTGATAATTTTTGATCAAGTGACCTTCTTAAGATATCCTTCAATGTTCTTCCGGGCACCAGTTAGTTAAACGTGCAACCCTCTCGTATCTAAATTGACTCTGAAATCTACGTGCGCAGAGAGGCCTGACAACACTTCGAATCAAACACCTGCGGGCAATGAAATAGGGATTCTGTTAGGAAGATGAAGAAGCCTTGTTACTGCTATGTTATTTTTGTCTGTCACTTTCGTGCGGTTGTTCAAACAATCACAAATCCCCTGAAGTTGACTTATCGGTGGAAAAGGTGGTCAAGTGAAGGCTACTTATCAGCAGCTGATATAGTGTCCTCCAATCTTGTAGGCAAAATGTTTATTAAAAAATAGGCTTTGGCAAGTTTTTTCGCAAAATTTTGCAAGAGTTACAGTTAAGCGTAAGAAAATAAATAGTAAATGTGCAGGGTGATTTGGCTATTGCAACACACTAGCTGCTCTTGCATGCAACAATATTGCAGTGCTCCCTTTGCGAGTGATCATCGTTTCCTTAAACTTCCCTATTTATTAAAAAAGGCAAGGCAAATATGATGTTAGCAACACCCACTGCAATGATTCCAGCTATTTTATCGCCTGTTTTATCACAAGGAAGGAATAGCAGTAGCCATTAATACAAATACTGTTGCTGGACTTGCTCTCCTCCAGAAATCTGAGTATGCGAATTGGAATTTTTTGGCATCGACCCGGTAAACACTTGTCCAAAATTCCAGTTTGTAGCCTAGACTATCATTGCGCTAAATAAGGAGGATTATTATTTTTTTTACAAAATAATAGCAACTGAATGCTAATCATATTGTCTATCCATTTTCACCCCTCTACTACTTTTGCAAAGCATGTTTCAACGAGTTCTTTTGGTTTGAAACATCGGTTTCTCTACGAAAACAAACTGGTAGATCATTACAAATATATTAGAGTTAGTGTAAAAGGGGACATTTTAGGGTACAACTGTCAATGGACTGTAACACTTGAATAGGGCTATCCCTTATCCACCTCATTCACTGACAAACACTTCCTACACACCGTTCGTCCTCACAATTAAAAGTACCGGATGCTTGGGTTGTGAAGTTGTTCCCTATAGTATGAAGTAATTAGCTCATATGCATTCGAAAGCTATAGTATTCTTAATGTCCTCGAACACATGACTTTGAGTTTTGGCATCTGTTTGACCTCATTTTAATTGGATCTTTCAAACCACAGTGGTAGAGAACTCAAAAGGCACCTACTTGTAGGTTTATAATTAAATTAAATAAGGCTGCAACATCTACTCTTTTAATGATACATTTACTATGACTCTGCCTTTTCGTAAACTGTCTCCTTTTTAAGATTAAAGATCTAGGAGAGCTCACTTTAAGATTTTCTTCGCCACTACAGGCGATACTTGCCCAGTGTGCCTGCCCTGCCTGTTTCGTTGGCCTGGTCGTTATAACAACTGATGGAGCAGCTTGTGCTAATATCGGGATGAGCTGCGATATCCCATAAAAGAACTTCATTTCTCAACAAATTTCGCAACTTTTCCTCTTAACTATCTTAATTCGTTTAATTCCGTGTTACCTGAAATTTTATTTGTTTTGATGTGTAACCCCCTAGGACTCTTTACCTTGACATTGCCTTATAGTAGTAGCTCCGAATTGGTGTAATCAGAAATGGTTAGAATGTATTGTCATGGAAGCAAAATGTGGAATGAGGCCGCAGAGACTAGACGTAGCACGGAGATTATGCAAAACGCCTATCACTCTTTTGTACGGCCTCTCCTTTGTTACCAACATTCTCGTCCCTTTTGATAACCACTATACCTTGTCAGCTCTTGCAACACTTTCAGTACCTCACAAACCACTCATGAGTTGGAAAAGGCAATGCAATGTACTTCCACCACGAAAGCTTTTTTCTTACGGCCGATGCACATCTCGATCACAACAGCAAAGTTAAAAACAAATCTTTAAAAACAGTATTTTGGCTTTTGACCGCTCAGGGTTTATCAATGCACGGCATTTACCGCATTTCATATTCCAGTCTGCTTGTAGTAAAGGTGTGCTTAAAGGCAGAGCCGCCTTTTGCATCGCTATCTTATTAGCATCTTGGAAAGTGAGGGCACATATTTATTCACCTAATCCATCCATGTGCTTGTGCAAACTTTTGCACTTATTTTCACAAAACTTTTCAAAATTCTCAAAGTTCAGCGCCTTTAACGTCAGCCAAAAAAGCGGAATGACTGACAATCCTCTCCTCGTGAGTCTTTAAATGATATCCAGGCTGAGAAATAGAGAGTTTCATTATTTGAAGAAATTTGGCAACCACTATCATTAATGTAGCTTTTTCAAGCCGCCACAATATACAGAGCTCTATATGAAATTTTATTAAAAATGCTTGGAAGATCTAATGGAGCACTGGCAGAAATGGGAAGGACTGAATATTAAGACGATGACCAAAACCACAAAGAATGGGACATCTGACTTCCCCATGTGCAATCGTAAAAAGAAGACTTTCTAGATGTTAATTAATTTGATTGAAATTCGAATAAGGTAATGGCTGTAAAACTGGCAAATTTGTTAAAACTAGTCTCTCTTATAGCTTATAAAATTGAACCAAGACAAGATGGTAATGGGACTTAGATCATTAATTCCACTTACTTAAAACCGTTCCGTACATATTAGCCTGTGTAGTTCCTGCTAATTTCTGTGTAAAGCCTAGAGTCAAGTCCCTATAAGTGCATCATAAAACATCTTTGCTTCTGTCTCGGAGGCTGGAATAGTTTTGAGATCATCTCTGTACCTTGTTATTTAAAATGGATTGCCATTTTTATTCACCTCTATTTATACTGAATGCACCATTCACGACTTTTTAGTGCATAATTTGTCTGCACTTGAACCAAGATTTTAAAGTTACTTTAATTCATAGCATAGGTACTTATACCCAAAATAAAGATTTTAAATGGGTACGCCATTGATATAAATTACATGACTACTTTCTTAGCTGCCATTAGACCCTTCATTTCAAATTATGATAGAAGTTGTTGGTCTATACTGAAAGCAACCTCACAACTCATCTAGCTGCTTATCTCAAAGGCACTAAGCTTATCCAATACCTAAATGCTTTGAAATTCACTTTATTTCCCGAAAGAGCACCTTGGCTCTCATTTTTGATTCCACTTGTAAGCTGTACTCAATGGTTGAGAAATAGAGATAAAAGTCAGAAAAATAAAATAATATGTAGCGCAGAATAATTTTTTAATGCAGAAAAGGGTTAGAGTTGAGCTTCTGACATGGTTTGGTGGCCGTGCAGCCCAGCTAAAGTAAAATAGTGGATGCCTTCAAGCATCCTGAAAACAAAAACGAAGAGGGAAGTTATGAATCTGGGCAATGGAATAATTTTCGTAAATTTTCCATAGTGAAATATGTTCATGTTAAAACTCTACATAAACGGAATTTTCAATCTAATGCGGGCTTGACTGAGTTCAGGATAAAGTCGGAAGTACGCTTTATTCCCAAGACTGGGCATGAAAGTTGGCGGTCAGTAAGGTTATCCATTTATAGCGAATGAACTTGAAAAAGGTGACATCTAAAGCTGTTATAGGCATAGTTTCAGAACATATCAGGCTCATAACTGACAGGAATCGAAAAAATTTGCTTAATACACTTGATACAATCATCAAAGAAACCAAGTAACAACATATCTGAATGGCATTTTAACAGATTCTTTGTCAATGATACCTCATTCACTACTCCATCCAACTCTACTCCGCATTGCCTCGACGCCGATTAATTCCTTCAAGTCCCTGCTTTTTGTTTGTGCAGGTTGTAAATAGCAGGCATAACTGTACACATGTCAGTTTTTCTAAAGACCAAAAAATACAACCGAGATATGCCTTTTTGAAAGCATATAACTTGGGTGTGGGCATGAAGACAATGCCTTGAGAACCAGTCACGAATGGTGAATTTGTGAGGAGAAGACCACTGCCTTATGAGAATCCGAAAGACCTAGTAAGCAAGACCTTAACCCATAAACGTAGAACTGATACGTAAGAGGATTGACACAATGGGAGGGAGGAGATGTGGGGGGAAGAAAAATGCTGCAGCGTTCCTCCGATTGACGACTATTGCGTGTGCCGTTTACCAACAGAATTCAAAAAGGACTAGACAGTTGAAAAATGGGAGCAAAATTGAATGGAGACAGAGATAGATAAACCTTTTTTTAGTGTTTGGATGTAAAAGAGTGTTCTAAATTGGTCTTCCTGTATTTGTATCTTGTTGCCAATGGTCCGCATGATATACAATGTAAGTGATTATTTCAATGAACAAACTTCCATGTGAAGATTTTGTTAATTGCAAAAGGTGTTTCCACTTTAGGACAATTTTTAAAGATCACCGCAGAAACGTCAGCTATGCCAACATTATTTACATTATCATAATGTAAACTTGATTAAGCCTTTAAGAAGTAAACGGAATCACATTTAAGTCGAACTAGCCTTTTCTCTTTTTATTATGCTTAAAAAGGACTTCTGTTTGTGATTACTTTTAGGTTTGTTGATTCCTTTCAAATAAATTATTTAATCAATGTTATCGAAAACCTTGCTCCGGTTATTCATTACATAGCCGCTGTTCTCTTTGAGCTTTATCTCCATCACTCCTCATGGACATCCTCCCTTATCGGCCTTTACAAAAAAGTAGGGACGATAAGAAAAGTGTCCATGAATTAACCGAGTAAGTACAGTATTTGCGTGCAACGGAGATATTTGTCCGCCCCATCAATGATTCCTCTTGGCGACTTCGCTAGGTCTAGTGTATTATTCTGTTGTGGAACTGTTGTGGACGAAAGAAGAATAAATATGCCATCTCACGTTCCTCGCTTGTCATAGGAACGCTGAAATAAAGCGAAGGATCAAGAAGTTCTGTGTGTCAATGTTTCTCTACCATTTCTACCAGTCACTGTGTTTTCAACTCAGCGCTGTCCTGCCATATTTTCTAGGTTATATCCAGCTAGAGGGGTGTAGGAGGAGGTATTGTCCGTTTACTGTATTGAAATTCTCATGCACAGTTCCGTAATGAACTTTTTGAAATGGTGTACGGACACAACAAGCACCGCTTTAGATGTTAAGACATGCCCCTCTTCCATCACGTTATGGTTCAACATGCCGTAACAGAAATCCTGGTAGTTATCTTTTAGGATGAGATGCTCTCCACTACCACTGGTTTAGCGTTCCGAGGCTTTTTTGAAGTCAGAAAAACTCACTAGAGCACAACTGAAAACATTTTACTGTTATAGTGCAGGCCTGAGGATGGTAAAGGTGCAACGCTTAAGCTCTAAGTACTTGCTTACTTCTGTAAGATGTGCTCAAATTCGACTTGCATGCCGACGATGTCGTTTAAGATTTTACCTTTATTCCTATCTAAAACACCTCATTTTTCGTCAACTTTCTAGGACTTTTGCTTTGGCACTATGAGTTTTCCTGTGAATATTATCGGAATGCTTCATCAATTACCTTAGACCACATTGCATGGCCGTCCTTAATATCATCACAAGGGCGATGAGGCAGAAGGTGCTTATTGACTAAAACCGCACTTTGCTTTCTGAGTCATAGCCTGATTAGTGCCATTTCTGACTTTTGACTAAAATAGAGACGTTAGGATTTGGTTTAAAGGCGCCTTTTGCAAACTTTACACTGATTTACGCTTGTTTTTAAGTAACTGAGTCGATATTTTTTGTGCAGATGTTATGTGTATCCATCCGGGGTTGTAGTTTGGATTTACGGGAACTCTTGTGTAAAAAGAAGCGCATTTTATTGTTGAGATAGTGTAGCAATTATTGAGAGGAAATCAGAGCGCATCTTTAAAAAACTTTTAATGTTGATGAAACCTTTGGTTCTTTTTTGCACTTAAGTGTGCTTTTGAGGCAAACAACCCTAATCAAATAACCTATTCCTACATGTACTCATTGCTTGATATTATGTTATTTTCTCACAGATTCAATTTTGCATCCTCAATTCAAAGTCTATTAATTTACTCTACAGGCTTCTGAACTAGTACACTATTTGTGTACCAAGGCAGAAAATATATTGCTGACGCAGAGAGGAACTGGATGCCTCTGTCTTGGCGCGGAAGTCTTCTCTCTTGGCAAAGATACAAAGGCGGAGCCTCATGTATCGTATAGCAAACAGGAAGGGTTAAACCAACAAGCAAATCACTAAAGCTTCGTCTATTCTTTTTTAATATTTCCTATCAGGTTAATTTTCTCTACCTTCTGAAAAAGCACGATGTTGCATGAAGTTATTACCCTAAACTCTATGCTAAAGAGTCTTCTTATTTAGTGATATTGTTCAAATACTACCATTTTACTGCCAGATTTTTCCGCCTAATGAAGTTAGGGTGATTGTATGCAGAGGCACTTGACACTGCCACTTTTATAATGGTGGACAAATTGGCTTGATTCATTCGCCTATGGTGTGGATACTACAGAAGCAATCAAATTTATACTGGAAGCCAAATTAATGCTTGATGCTTTGCGGAGAGAACTAGCCTTGACGTTCTTACTCTCATTGAGATATACTCTTCTCGTGAAACCAAAAAGTATTAATTTAAACCATTTTAGCAGTTACCCGTACGCCATCCAGTTTCTTCCAGCTGTTTTTGGTCCACCAATTTTTCATATTAGAAGGCCATTTACTAACCCACCGAGATGTCCCCGACTTCAACATTTAAATAATAAATTACAGAGAAGAAAATAAAGTGATTTTTAAGGCTAAAGCTAATTTCTATGATGACGTTAGGTCCATTTATGGGGGTTATTCCAAAAATAATTTATTTCTTTGCAGATTTACGCAAAAGTCACAGATGTTATGAATACCTTGTATTTGCTCCTGTAACGAACATAGCGAGATTACTCATTCAGCCATTGGCCTTTGCTTCTAGGTAGTTGCACTTGAATAACCTTATTCAGTTACAAATTTGAAAGTTACTTTTTTTGGGGTTTGTCTCCGCATGCGCTATGTGATAGGAATTTAGTGACTTCTACCATCGTCTTTTGAAATGAATGAAATGCCAGGACTTCTTTATATGCAGGACAGAATTGATGCAGTCAAGTTAGGGACTGAAAAATCATCATTCTCTTTTACTTGGTAACACAATAGAAGTTTTTGTTTAAATCTAAGATGTTAGGAATATTAAGCCCATATTATAAGTGAAGTCTTATTCTCTCATCCAGATTTCTACAGCATTATGACGGGCAAAACAAGAACGGTAACGAGATTGCCTTTTTACTGTATGTAACTTGTTATATGGGGTCTTTTGAACTTTTTAAAAAAAGCCATCTTGTTTCTAATAGCACAAAAATTACGCCCTTTAAATGGGCAGGAGATACTACCTTTTTTGCTCTACTTTGGTGTAATTTGTATTTTGCAAAACACATGCCACTAACCCTTTAGGGATAAAGTGCTTCTATTGTAAGCCACAAATTCTCATGCCTAAATTAATGAGTGCTAGGATTTTTCATTGACTATGAGACATATTCAGAGGGAAAACTCCGATCGCTCACAGTAGTTTACGGAATGCATCTGACATTCACGAGGTACTCAAATAGGTCATACTTATTGAATTTAGTCATCAGTTATTAATTTGATCCCACATGATTTTAATCACAAAGTGTAAAAATTCTTAATCAAAATATGCTCATGTTTCTTGATTTTCCATAGAAAAACTTAAGCCACTTGGGCTACACCTTTAAATCTGATAAGGTGACTTTTCTAAACAACTGCCATCAACTTTCAGCTCGGGTTATTTCTACTTCAGTAGAATAAAACAAGAGAACACTACTAACCCTTGGGCACAATAAGAAGTACATAAGAGCGTTTTTTAAACAAACTTTTGCAGCAATTGTGCTAATTTTGTTTCTAATAGCAAGGCACTTAAAAATAGTCATTTGACTACCACAACTAGCATTACACTTTATAGATACCAAATTTAGAGTGACAAACAAGCAGGGAAGAGTAACCTATATTTAAAGTAGAGAAAGAGGAAGGCAAAAAATGGTTCTTTTGTAAAATTTATATTACGGCTTCGTAAGGGCCCTGGACGCTGCCGTAGGACCTGCGGAAAGTAAGAACAGATTTTGGTAAGAAAATGGCCCAGCCGTTTTAGTTTCTTGTAAAATTAAAAGTGCTAGAATGAATGTCAATTCTTTGCTAACTATTCTAGTCCTTTCGTTTGAAACCATTGCAAATGTAGCGTTTGTTAATTAGTAGTAAATAACCATAACGTATCCTTAGGTAATTATTTTTGAGCATAAAATCCTTTTCATGTATGGCAACTGATAGTATGGTAGAATTATATTACCGAAGACAGTGCCATTTGTAAGTGAATTTTATGTTTAAATGGAAAAAATGGCAGTCACACATGTAAACCGCTTATCAAACAGCCGAATTAACTGACCCCTAGCATTTAAAAATTTCAACAATGTTGGGCATTTACTTCACCGTTCACTAGTAGAAATAAAAAATAGATGAGATTTTAACAGTGCATCCTTGATCTAAAAAATTATAAAGTCTTTATATCCTCGCCGTGATATGGGTGACATTATTACAGTCCATAAAATTTCGTAATTTCACACAGTAGTGATTCCTATTAAACAGAATTTATAAACCAATTTCTCTCTTGCTTTCTGCTTCAAAGTTTGCTTTATTTGTGCATCTTTACCAATTATTTTGGAGTTTTATCCAGATTCCTTAGTGAGAACACATAAAGCATTTCTTCGTAAGATATGTCCTTCCCTCAACCCTGTTTAATTTCCAAAATAAAAATAATTTTTTAATTAACAGAAGCAGCAGTCACACTTATTTGGTCGATTCTGGGTTGATGATAATGCATTGGCAACTCTTTTAATAAAAGCACACTTTCACTCTCGTTTCGTTAAGAACCATCCCTTATTTACCCTTTGAAATGTCATTTTCTGCTTCCTTAATTCCTTAATTAAGGCTGCAAAATTCAATCAGGCCTAATGCTGACGCCATCAATTCCTATATAGTTTGTTGCCACCGCATAAGGAAATCAGAACACATTATATTTTAATCAGCACAATTGTACCAGACGTCAATTTGTGAGAGAAAATGGTCATCCACATACATATGAAAGCAGAAAGCAGACTATTCTTGGAAGGCGGTTGGCTCCATTTCTCGCCTCTACATTTCGTAGACTGATGCGAAGTTTTTAGTCAATGAAGAGAGGGGAGAGAGAAGAAAAATCAAATCTCCATCATTTTAGTCACGTTCAGTGCGATACTATGGGTTCTGTCTTTGCGGTACTTTCCATTTATAATATTATTATTAAAAATGGTAACTCACTGCTACCTCAGTTTGATGTTTAAATAAAACTTCAGTGCAACTGATTGGCCTACTTTCCTCCCCCTCACTCCCACTGTGACGTCATCTGACCTTGAACTGGCCTGGAATTCGGCCAGGGAGACCCTTTATTACGTCACCTCACCCTTCCCTGGCCCACTGTGTCTTTTCTTGGCCTCACCTCTGTCCCATAGCCGCTATACTACGTTTTCTAGCGTCTGATTTGCCTCACTTTGCTTAGGGCCTCTGTTTTTGTAAACTGTTTTAGAATTTGCCTGGACCTTTCTCAGGTATGCGTACACGTTTATTTGTATCCTCTGCCCCCTTCTTTCCTTTTTACGATCTATTTGGAGGTGTATTCGTCGCTGTGCGTCCTTCATTCCTAGAAGTTCATGTTGTTTTGTTTAATAACGTTTTAATTTACTCTATAAAATTAAGATTTTTCTTACTTTTTATAACTAGACAGCTATAATATTGAGCCTTTTGATTTATTTAAAACAACGCTTTTATATGCATTTTTTATTTTATTGCATTTACTAATATGACAGTAAATCTTATTTGTTTTTTTTCTAATTGCATGAAAAATGTCGTAACTGTCGTTCAAATTTAAAAAAGTTTTTTATTTAGTATTTTATTGTGATATAATTTTGTATGAAAAAACTTTTGATCCTTCTGCATTTTAAGCTCTTCTTTGGCTTTAGAAAATGTTTTTATTTATCGTCTTCACTTGTTGCTATCACTTTTTGTTTTACTTTGACCTAATTTTTTTGCCTTCATAACTTTATTTTTAAGTTATATGTAATACGATAGTGGTTTATCCCTCGGTTCTGGTGAGGCGCCACTTTTGTACTTGGAATTAGCCCCCTTGTACCTCGCTGGGTGGGCTGGCCTTTTGGGCCATGCCAATAGCCCAGACACCTTCTCCATGCTGAATATATATATTCTGCCCGAGTATTGTGCCTTCTTTTGTCTTAAAGGAGTCGCGGGACGCTACATATATGTGTTCCTTTTTTTCCCTCAATTTTAATACATGCTTTATCGTTTCCTTATATTGTCAGCCTCAAGCTTATTGGTTGTTGTTTATGTACATTGTCCGTCGGTGCTGCAATTTTTTGTTCATCGTACTAGTATGACGGTCTCAGTTAGACAGAGATGAAATGTAAATTTAAAGCGAAAATTTGTTTAACTTTTGTTTTTACTTTATTTTACCGTCATTTGAAGTCTAAAGCGGATGGGACTATATCTGTTTCTGATGTTACATCTGGTGTACTTCGAGAGATGTTTGAAGGACAATAAGCTGGAAATTGGGACTTGATGTTACTCCGTACCTCTGCCAGGTAGCAATTTGCTTCATTTATTGTGTTAGTCTATTGTTTTGTGAGTCCTATTTGTCATGGTTTGCGTGTTTTAGGAGAGGCGGCCCTATTGCCTTTCTTCCCAATATCTTTTCACAATTGCATGGTAACATTGACTTTATTCCAATTGTTATAGTATCCTTTTTTATATAATGTATCAAATAAAGCTGCAGCACCTAGGGCGAGCGTACTTGGGTGCTGACGTCGCAAGGTATCGTATTAGCTGTTCTTCAACTGCACCCACCTGTCATCACATCGGCACAGATGTGGCGAGGGTTGTGGTTCCCTCGTTATGGCAAAGCTGTCTCATCGTTGTCACTGCGACGACGATCATGGCGCGTCGTCCGGTAAGCGTAACCATAGCCTCGACTACCACTGCTACCGTGGTCTGGACCACTGCGAAGGAAAGAAAGAAAGAAGGAAGGAGAGAAGGAAAGGACGATCATCATCGCGTCCAAACATAGTAGGCCAAGGTGATGAGAGCTGAAGGGTGGCGGGCTGTGAGGGCAGCAGTAGAGTCAGTGCGTTTAGTAATCCGGTTGATGCAATTCAGCGCTGTTGTTGCTATTTGTCATCACCTAGCTTCGTGCTCAGTCTGACGGCAGTGGAGGCGTATTGTGCATTGCCACCACAACCAACTGATATGTGGTGAAAATGCACTCACAAATGCCTCACCGTTGTGCCTCCTCTTCCTCCCCCAGATATTATTTCCCGTCTGCTTTTTTGGCTAATTTAGGCGGTCATGAAATGAAGCAAGCAATGCTGCTTGCTGCTGCAGGCGTTGGATGGTGGGTGCAGCATTACGGTGTCAGAAGAGGGTGGGGGGCGGGGAGCATTGCTTGTTTGCCAACATAAAAGCCTCCCTTTCTCTCTCTCTGTCCGTTTCCACCACCTCCTTCCACTTGCCAGTATCGGTATTTTAGGTACCAGAGTGTAGAAGTCAATCGCTTTGGCCCATGCGGGACAGGACTTCTAACTCATCGTTGTCTATGTGGTGGCATGTGTGCCTGTCCACCAGCTCATGCGATTGCTACCTTGCGTGGATTTGCTGTGCAGTATGTTGTTAGTGAAGTAATTAGCCTGCCCGATCTCCCTTTTCTTGGGCTAGTCTACTTTCACTTTCACACGGTCTCGTCTAATGCTTGCTTCACTCCTCCATCTACTACTTTGAAACCACGCACTTGCGGTGCAAGTTGATGTAAGCGACTCTTTTCTCCAGTTCACTTAACTAGATTTACTATTTCTGGTGTGCAGTCTAGACTTAGTTTATTCAGATAGGTTCGCAAAGAAAGATGAAGCTATGGGCTTGACCTCGCTCACCATTTAGTCATAGTGGTGGGGAGTGGATCTGATGGCTAATAGCTGATTGACATTTCTCTCTCTCTCACGCTTTACCCCCCGCCTCTCCCTGTCCCTCAATTTAGTCGTAGTGTTTACCTCACTTGGCGGTGTTATTAGTGTGCATTTCCCTTTTTGAAGTCTGTCTTTATTTTAGCGGGAGAAAATAAATAATTAACAAGACGCATAGCCGTGCGCAAAGCCGCAGAGAGTTCCCCCTCTCCCTCTCTCCCCCCACCCTCCCACTCCCTTTAGTCGCAGTGTCTACGCCAATTCACGTTGTCGTACGTTTTTACCGTCCAGCTGCGGCGGCGGCGACGGCTGATAGTTGATTGGCCATGACCATAAACATTACGCAGACGAGAGTGATTTCAAAGTGCGAAAGCAACAGGCAAGACTAACTCCAAAAGTCATATTACTAAGTTTTGCTCCCTTCTGGTTACTGTTGATTTGCTTATAGAGTTTTGCACAAGAAGCACAACCACATCACCCACCAAGTGAGGCAAAAAATCCTTGAAGGGATTACCCTCATCCTTTGCTGCATTGGTGGCCAAACCGAAAGCGAGTGGAAAGAAGAGAACACCTGGAGATCAAAGGGGAGGTAATTGTAGCTTGATTCAATGGAGGAAGCACAATTCGTTCTTCTGGACGGCCATCAAAATTACTGAGTTGTGCAAAACAAATGCATAAATAAAATCATCATCGACCTAGCAACAGTGAAGGCAAACCTACCGACCATGTCGGTGTCGAAGACAGAAATACCGCAGTGTAGGTTTAATTTTTGCTGCTCACTTGGATGATCGAAATCAGTGATGACCTGTAGGAAATGCCGGTCATATCAATAGGCCTGCAAATGGTTACGCATCGCAGTTAGGAATAATGCAACAACGGAGGTGAAGCGTCTAAGGCCTAGGGGTAAGGCGTCAAGATTAGTTGATTGCCCGAGGGAGGGTTGGGTTAGCAAGGATGTGCAGGAAGGAGCTCCTACAGTCCGAGAGCACGTGAGCGAAGTTTAACGA